>NW_007253575.1:267847-276732 GCF_000164805.1 Carlito syrichta | reverse complement strand
CCCGCTCCCGGGCGCCCCTCGGTGGGGAGCCTGGCGGCCCGGGCGCTCGGCTGCACGTGCTGTCCCCGCCGCCACCCTCGCCAGACAAAGCGGGGCCTTCCGGGCGCGTTTCCTCGGCGCCCCCATTCGCTCGAGGAGCCCTGTGGTTTCTTCCCACTCTCGTCTCATCTCTCACTTCGTCCCACCCCTCTCGGCTGCCTCCTGGAGTGCCTTCTTTTGTGCTGCCACCTCAAGTTTGGCCCAGTCTCCAAAGCTTCGCCTCTAAAAAGGACTCCATCTGACCTTCCCCCTCCCCCACTCTCTGGTCCCCTTTGGTAGCTTAAGGCATTTGTTATATGGGCCACTGCTCTCCTCTCCCCGTATTTTTCAGCTCCCTGTTACCGTTGCTATTGTCGTTTCTCCTTCCTTATCAGAACCTTCTGTCCTCACTCAGCCTTTTCAAGACCCTTCCTGAAGCTCTCTTGACATCTCTGCCTCTTTCCAGTTGTCCTTTCAAGTTTTTTCCTTCTCTCAGTGTTATGGAACAGCAGAAGAGAGATTACAAACGGCTACCTACGTTGAGTCCCCTTCGGATCTCTCCAAGCATTAATTTTGCTTAGAAACTGCCACCCTGGGGGGGGGGCGGTGAGGTGGAGGGGGCATACATAACATCAATAAGAGTACCTGATCTCAAACCAGGCGAAGTGGGGACCAAAGGGAGACCCAAACTTTACCTGTACAACCACCACTTACCTACCCAATCCTGAATCATACCCCACATATTTAAAATAAACAATAAAACACCTGCCACCCTGAAATCACATTATTTGGGCATTGTGGGCGAGACTGTGGGATCTGCTGCTGTTACGGCTATTAGCAGTCCTTTTGCTTGGAAACTCAAGTAGAGGAAGTTTCTGGAACTGGTCAGAGACCCTTGAAATGCAGCTTGAGGACGGAACATAACTCTACATCTCTGCCTGGTTACGCTTCACTTTGTTTCAAACACCATCCGCCTCTTCCTACCTCTAGACTCCCCTCACCCGCCCCATCCCCCAAAATCATATTGTTCATCCCTTTGGCACCAGCTCTCAGAGAGGAAAGGGCAGGTCCTCCACCCTAGGAAGGAAGGTGGGGCAGAGTAGCTCCCATTGGAAGGGAAGGAAAAAGGAGGGAAGGAAGGAAGTGGCCAACAGAAGAAGGTGGAATCCGGTGGGAGGGCTTTTCATTGTTTTAACTTCTTTCCTTTTTAGCTCTGCAAAGTCAAGCCCAAGGCCATCCCAGAACCAAGGTCTGCCAGAACCCCGGCTGGGTCTCTGCCTGAGCTCAGAGGGGCCGAGGTTTTGGTGGCCCTTATGTGAGTGAGGTGGGCAGAGTTTAATGTATGTTGTTAATGATAGGTGTATCTTTTTCTTTTTGTGTCAGCGTCTCACTCTGTCGCCCAGGCTGGAGTGCTGTGGCACAATCACGGCTACCACAGCCTCGACCTGCTGGGCTCAGGCTATCCTTCCGACTCAGTCTTCCAAGTAGCTGTAACCACAAGCAAATGTCACCACACCAGCCAATTTTTTGATTTACTATAGATAGAGGTCTCGCCAAGTTGTCCTGTCTGGTCTCAAAGCCCTGGGCTCAGGCAGCCCTCTCGCCTCAGCCTCCCGCCTCAGCTGAGCTGCCATGGCAGCATTTACATTTTTAATGTATCAATTTTCTTTTTTTTCTTTTCTATCCAACAAAGTCAACTTTTATCTTGCTTTTTCTCCAAGAAAAAAAAGGACTCCAGAGTAGAACCGTGCCTTAGGTAAGAAAAATATATCCAACATTTCCTGGGGACCTTCTACGCGTGAATCCGCTCTTATATTCTAGAATCCTTCATATTTACATAAGACTTTATAGTTTATAAAAGACTCCCACTAGCTGGGCTCCGTGGCTCAGCCTATAATCCCAGTGCTTTGGGAGGCTGAGGTGAGTGGAGTGCCTGAGCCCATGGGTTCGAGACTCGCCTGGGTAACTTGCTGAGACCTCGTCTCTATAATAAATCAAAAATTAGCTAGGCATGGTAGTGCGCGCCTGTAGTTCCAGCTACTTGGAAGGCTAAGGCGGAAGGATCGCCGGAGCCCAGCAGGTCAAGGCTGTGGTAGCCGTGATTGTGCCACAGCACTCCAGCCTGGGCGACAGAGCCCAGCAGACCACTGCACTCCAGTCTGGGTGACAGAGTGAGATTCCAACTCAAAAAACAAAAAACAAACAAACAAAAACTCCCACTTACACTACCTCATCTCAACATTATTATTATTATTGAGTTGGAGTCTCACTCCACCGCCCAGGCTGGAGTGCAGTGGCCTACTCACAGCCACCCCAGCATCGACCTGCTGTGCTCCGATGAGCCTTCAGCCTCAGCCCTCCAAGTAGCCAGAACTACAGGCGCACGCTACCACGCCCGGCTAATTTTTGATTTAAGTAGAGCTAAGGTCTCACCAAGTTACCCAGTCTGGTCCCGAACCTGCAGGCTCAGGCAATCTACTCGCCTCGGCCTCCCAGAGTGCTAGGGTTACAGGCAGACCCACTGAGCTCGGCTTCATCTCAACATTATTATCACCCTTACTTGGTCCCTTTCACCGCTAACTCTAAAACTCAGCCTCTCAAGGACTAAATGTCATCAATAACAGTCTCCAATATTTCCTTCACCCTTTTCCTGGCCTAGGTGCAGGGTCAAATGCAGGCTCCAGGAATGGGGTTTTAGACCTGAGAGCCAGGACCAAAGGTGCTTAGTTAAAGACTAAAAGAAGTTTGTCGTGTGTCTATACTTTTGCACAGTGTACCTCTGCATCCCCATTCACTTAATACTCAAATGCCTAGAAAACTGCCAGCCAGATTTCTGCCTCCATTGACAGTGTGTTATTTCTTGAAAGCCCCAGGCTGAAAAAAATTGACCCGTGCTTTGGAAGACCTTGTCTGAAACCTAGTCTAAGGTTAACCTGCTATTTGTCTTCCCACCTTCTGGATTAGTTAACAGTATCCTGAACACTGACCAGAGGCCAGAGAGAATGGGATTTTATTTTTCTCAGCCTGGAAAAGCTCATCCTCCTGCTCTGTGACCATATCCTCTAGGAAGAGAGAAAAAAAAAGAGAAACTGTGTTAATTAATGTATTTCTCCATTTTGATGGCCTGGGATGGGGATGGGGGTCAGGGAGGGGGTCCAACAATTCTAGGATCCTTTTTTTTGTTTATTTTTAGCTGCTGTCTTGGTGGAGGAAGGTGTGAAGAGGTGGACACCTGGCAACTTGGAGTTGGGACAGGTACATGGGCAGAGCTGTAGGATCGGCTTCCTTTCCTGCTGGCCTGCTTCCCCAGTGGACGATACTGCTCTGGGGGAATGTGCCATCCCCTTCAATCAGCAAACTGACCTGCAAGCCAGTTTACCCTGGGCACCTTCTCAGGGCACTGAGTGGGATACCTCAGGGAGCTTTCACTCTCAGAAATCACAAGACCTACAAACAGTTTTGTGGTCACTTGTGGAGGGGTTGCACAGAGGTGGGAGGGCAGATTTCTGGTAGAAGAAAGAATTTTCCTATAAACAGAGATCTCCGCGATGAGAGGGGCTGGGCTTCCTTAGACATTCATAGTCATGGAGATGCCCAGGAGCCCGGGGTTGAAGTCCACCTGTCAGAAATTCTGCCATGCATCTTTCTGTGCTGGGTAGGAGTGAGCTAAAGGCCCTGTGGTCCCTTCTGACTTGAAGATTCTGCAATTTTGAAATATACTAATCATTTTAGGCAGCGTGCAATGAATAGCTTGCGCTTTCCTGGTGATTCCATTCATCAAATATTTATTGAGTGTGTACTTTGTATCGCTGCTCTGCTAGACACCGCGGGAGATTCGGAAAGACGAATAATGGGGTGTGAGATCTTTGTGGGGGCCTCTAACACTTGGAGTAAAGTGAGGCAGGAAGGGTTCTAGGCCAGAATGAATGCTTCTGTCCTCTATTTCCACCCAATCAAAGCCCAGAAGGCCAACATTCTCTTACACCATTGCCCTGTGATTTGTTTGTTCCTGAGAAGCTGGTTTCACGATTCCCAGGGACTGTCTGGCTTTGATCTGTAGAGAGTGGCAGAAAAGAGAAGCTATATTAATCCAGAGAGAAAGGCAGAGGGTGGGGTGGTATCTGCATGGGCGAGCGCTGAGTGAGGATGGAGCCCCTCCTGTCAGGATACGCTGGGATGGGGACAGGGATGAGAACTGGGAGGAAAATGAGCTGGAAAGGAATGGGCCCTGTAGGAGGAGTTAATGAGGTGAATCAGAAAAATCTGTCACTGAGATCCAAGAAGAGACCAGGAGGTTTAATCTCTCTCAGTCCTTTTAAAAGATGAGTTGTGTCAGCTAGAGCCCAGACTTATGAAGACAGATCTACCAAAGGCCTAGGGAGGGAACTGGTGGGGGCTTGCCATGGCTGCCAGGAAGGATGGTGGGGTCCCTGCACTTGGGCAGCAGAGTTGACTCTGGGTTTGTGTCTCTTTTACCATCTTAGGCAAGAGGAGTCCTGCTGAGCCCCAAGAACTCCTTCCCTGGCCAGTGTTCAGCACCCCCATTGCAGACGGTGAATGTCTGGGGAAATGGAGGTCTCCCTCTCCAGGATTTTGATTGGCCTACTGTTCAGAGGAGCAACTCAGGAGTTAATTTAATTTGAGTCCCAGCATTGGAATGAAACCTGGGCTTTGTTGGTTTATGTCTGTGTGTGTCCTTGAATAACCCTTTCTTCACCACAGCCTTGGACATCCTCAGAATCATACCCAGCATGTCCTTCAGGGAATCATTTCTTGTAGCTTGGGATCTGAATGTGATCTGAAGGGTCTTGAGGGGAAGGGGGACGTTCCCGTGCCCCTAACCAGGTCTCCTACTAGCCTACAGCTTCTTTTAGGACGCTGGTCTAGTTTTGGAGGGAGGACCTTGGGTAATTCCATGAAATGCAAACGCTGCCACTGCGGGGTAGATGCACCCATGGATCACAGTCTGTTGTAGGAGCCAAGCAGCAGACACAGAAAAGGGCCGCCCGGCACAGTCCAGGAGCATGAAGGAAAGGGATCTAGGACCAGGGAATATTGAAGAGAGTGAGGACAGGTCAAGGGGAAAAAAATATCCAAACACCAGGGTCAGGGTTAGAAGCCGTCTTTGCTGTCTTCACTTCATCTCTGGTGAACCGAAGGACATGGGGTTACCCCGGGGCCTGGCTGCAGGCTGGAAGTGTTCAGTCACCTCTGAGCAACAGGGCCTGTGGACCCGACACCCCGACCCAGGTCACCTGAGAACCTCTCTGCAGTAGATGAGTGCTGGGGTGGAATTTTGTTCTACCTTGAATGTGTGACTAGGAAGGCTACTTCTGGGAGGTTTGCTCTTGCCTGCATTCAGATCATCTCAGGATTCTTTGCTTTGAAGAATGAACAGGAGCCAGGGGCTGTGTTTGACAGGGGCTCTGCAGGGGAATCGTGGGATGTGGTTGTGAGCAGCAGGGAGCTCTTCTCCTGCCCAGATGATGGATGTGATGGGCTCTGCGAGAGAGGCAGCCAGATGCTGGCTGCTTTCCTGGTGTCAGCTCTTGCCGGTGGGCTTCGGCTGGAAGGCCCTGGCAGGTATTGTATGCAAGCCAAACGAGGGCCAGAGGCCTGGACACAGGGTCCTCAATGCCACAGACACCTGGGCGGCAGCCCTTGGGGTTTCCCTTGCAAGGGGTGGGGATGCGGAGGGAAGGGGCTGAGCTGAAAACTGAAAGAGATGGGGTAGAGGGTGGACTCTTCAGCCCCAGAGGAACTGGTCTTAAGCCTGCTGCACCAGTCAGAGTGACCCTCGGGCCCACTGTGCATCAAATCTTGAGAGCTGAGTTACTGACACATAGCCCCGGCAACTCAGATCCAGCCATTCTTGGCTACTTCAAGGCCACTGGGGCTTCCCTGTGTGCCTCCCCGCACGTCTCAATCCTCTGCCAGACTCTGTGTTAGATTGTTTAGTTTATCTTCATCCTTAGCAGACATGTTCAAGAGCTCATTGAGCTTAGAGGACGAAAAGAGGCTCACCTTCACTTTCAGATTAAATCCAAATCCTTCAGTATAAGGAATCAAGTCATTGTGGGCTGGCCCCTGCCTGCCTTTCCTGCCTGTCTTTTGACTCCACCCCATACATATGGCACCCTCTCATCACCCTGCAGGGTGTGTCTTTCTGGTGTACTCTCATCTTCTGTGTCTTTGCCCATGCCTTACCCTCTCCCAATCCAGAGATGCCTGGCTCTTGCTAAGAGGCCTTCCAAAGAGCTTGTGTCTCGTCTTTCCCAGGGATCCTTTCCAGACACTCCCAACTCCCCAGTCTAGGTTAAGATGTCCCTCCTCTGTCCTCCCAGAGGAGCATATATGTGCCCAGTCACAGTGGTTACCATATTAGACTGTGGTAACTTTGCTCCTTTGGCTTCCTAGGAAAGAAAAAGTGTCTGGGGTTTCCCAGTGACTAGCGTAGTGTCTGATATGGATTCATTGCTTGTTTATTTGTTGACTTACTAATTATCCGTGTCCTCCCCCACCCTGACTAGAATTTAGGCTCCCTGAAAGCAAGGCTCTTACCTTCCTCACTCACTGCTAGACCCCGGTATCCAGCACATAGTGGGCCTGCAGTAAATATCTGTTGAATGAATGCATGGGAGTCACAGGCTGTGATTCACATGTGGCTCCTCCCCTGAGTGTCTCAATGACCTTATGTAAATTGCTCAGCATACCTAGGATGGCTGAGATGGGACCTGTATCTAGCGCACAGCCCTTACCCACCATTCCCAGCCTTCTCTGCCTAGAATCTTTGTCCAGCCTCTGCTGCCATGGCCAGCTCTGTGCAGGATTCCTGGCTTTGTGTGCATGAAAAAAAAAGTCACACATTGTGGGTAGCTCTTGACCAATGGGAAACCAGAACCAGTGGAAACGCTTGCCCACTTTCTTCCCCTGGTGGACCATCCTGAGTTGCATTTTTTTTTGAGTCAAGGGGGTCTCACTCTGTCACTCTGTCGCCCAGGCTGGGGTGCAGTGAGACAATCACGGCTCACTGGCAGCCTCAACCTCCTTGTCTTAGGTGATCCTTCTGCTTCAGCTTCCTGAGTAGCTGGGACTACAGACACACACCACACACGCACAGATAATTTTTTTTTTTTGTAGAGATGAAGTCTTATTATGTTGCCCAGGCTGGTCTCCAACTCCTGGGCTCAAGCAATTCTCTCACCTTGGCCTCCCAAAGTGCTAGGATTATAGGCATGAGCCACCATGCCCGGCCCTGAGATGCATTTCAGTTTCCTCAGACAGTCTTGCAGGGTCAGTTAACCAGTGGATCCTGAGCAAGGGACCGCTTTATAGTGAATCCTTGTTTTAGCTATCTCAACTTCCCTGTTTCTGCCTCTTGGGATCACATTCGCAAATGTACTACTGGCACATAAGCCTCCTATCTCAGGCTCTGCTTTGGGGGAGAACTCAGGTGAAAACAATCAGGTTCCACTGCTGGCTCTGATGCTTACTTGTTCTATCTTTATGTAAAACCGCTGAACCTCTGCTTCTGTTTTCTCAGCTGAAAAATGAGTATTATACTGTCTACCACACAAAGTTTTGTCATATCTGATGACTGAATATATGTGTGTCTGATGTAGTCCCTGTCTATATCAGTTACTCAGTAAAGGCTTCTCTCTTTCCTTTTTGCCGGTTGCTATCACAAGGCAGATAGGTCTAGGAAGCCTGCTTGACCTCCTGGCTAGTGAGGCCTTGTTAATACATGCTGCTGAGCATGATCTCTGCTCTGGAGGAAAGACAGACAGAAGAGCAAAAGGTGACGAGGTCAGATGACTCAGGAGTTTGGCAATGGGATCATCCTTCTTCAGAGCATCCCGTAAACATTGGTCAATGGAGTCTTGCAACAGGCCTGACAGGTGGGAGGTGGAAAGAAGCGAGGGTGTGGAGGATGTGGAGGCAGGGAGGAGGCCAAACGTGTTGCTCACAGGGGCTGAGGGTGGCGTGTTTGGGATGCTTCTTCACATGCTGGAATGATGTATCTTCGCGGAGGGGGATGGGGTGGCACCGTTCAAGCCATCTCTGCTCCTTGCTTCTCTCCCTCCAGCCCCACGGGCCTCTCCCAGATGGCATCCTTTCACTGCAGAGAACATTCTTCATGCTCCCTGTACAAAATAGCTTGAGGCCAAAGCAGTGGAAAGGAAGAGCACAATTTCTGGCTTTCCTAGAGGGGATGAGAGAGATTTGGGGGCAGAAGAGCTGCCTGGCTCCCCCTTTTTTATACACCATAGGCCTCCTAAGGCTACAGGTGAGGCGGATTCTGGGCACAGGAAGCCCATTGGCTACTGGGAGGCTCTTTGGGAAATGACTCAGGAGGGCCGGGTCAGCTTTCTCGACATTTCTTTGAGCTGTCAGGTCTCTGGTTCCCACCCTCCCTGGCAGCCTCAGCAGCCAGCCAGGAACAACCCTGCTCACTGTTTTGCAGAGAGATTCTCTTTCTTTCTCCTCTGCAGCCTCCACCACCCTAAGACAACTGCGGGGAGGTTGAGGGTAAATGGTTGAGTGTTCCCCCTCCTCAAAGGTGGCCCAACCCCCCCAGAGCCACCCTCCCGCACCTCCCAAGGGACTAGATTCCTGCCCCCTCCCCCAGAAATCTGGCAGACATCTGGCCCTGGCTGGGCCCTCTGAAGGAGCCCAGAAGAGGAGAGGGGCAGTCATCAGCAGGCAACAGCTTGGCAACCCTCACCTCATCTCTATCCCTCTGGCTCCCACCAGGCTAGTGACACCCACTCTCTGAGCTCCTTCCTGCGCCTGCCCCCAGATGTCAGCCTTGCGGTCAGGTGTGCCTGGATGCTTGGAGATCTGCGGCCTCCCCCCAAATGCCCCAC
>NW_007253575.1:256472-267759 GCF_000164805.1 Carlito syrichta | reverse complement strand
CCCGTGGACCTCCCTTTCTGCCCCCTCTCCAGCTGCTTTTGTGCAAGCATATGCAGAGCAAGCAGCAGTTAGCCAGAGAGCCGGGAACTCTCCCTGGAGGGAAGCCGCTAGGAGGGGAGGTAAGAGGGAGTGTGAAACTGAAGGGGGACAGGCAGTGAAGGGGTTGTCAGCTACCCTGGCAGGAGCATTCATCTCTAGGCTGCCATCTCCCAAGGGTTGCACTCCTCCAGGATGGGCATCAAAACAGCCGCATGTATGCACACTGGTTGCCCATGCAGAAGTTCAAGTTCAGTGTATATTGAGTCCTCGCCTAACGTTTGCAATAGGTTCCTGGAAACAGGAAACCATGTATAAGGAAACCAATATGGGCATAGGCTAATTGATATAAACAAGTTATGTTCCTACGGCATACTTCTGGTCTCAAAAGCATCACCAAACTTCTTAATAAAGACCTGATATGCTTCTAATACTAAATATTGAAATACATGTGAGCTATTCATACATTTAAGAAAGAGTAATACAAACAAGAACAATAATTGTTTACCCACTTTTTTCCAGTTCAAGATTGCTGGTGACTGGAGCCTGTCCCCGCAGCTCAGGGTTTGAGGCAAGAACTCACCCTGGACAAGCCGCTATCTCATACAGGGCATGATGTGTGTACACACACACACACACGCTCAGATTGGGACCATGTAGACACGCCAGTGCACCTAATGTGCACACCTTTGGGATATGGGAGGAAACTGGAGCACTGGGAGAAAACAGAGAGAAAGACATGGGAGAATGTGCAAACTCCACACAGACCTGTGTGGCCTGGGCCAGGAATTGATTTTTTTTTTTTTTGAGTCAAAGTCTCACTCTGTAGTGGCATGATCACGGCTCACTGCAGCCTGGACCTTCCGCCTTAGCTTCCCTAGTAACTGGGACTATAGTTGTGTGCCACCATGCTTGACTAATTTTTAAAGTCTTTCTGTAGAGATGAAGTCTTGCTGTGTTGCCCAGGCTGGTCTCAAACTTCTGGGCTGAAGTGATTCTCCTGCCTCAGCCTCCCAAAATACTGGGATTACAAGTATGAGCCACTGTGCCTGACCAAGGAATTGATTTTTCTCCCCTTATCAATGTTTTGATGAAATCATGTTGAACAATGAGATTATTTGAGAATTTGCAGGAGGTGGCTATTCAGGTGTGGTCAGACTCCTTTCTAGCCCTAACCCCCCTTTCCAACTCTCTGATTCCCCTATACTCCAGACCCACAGTCCACAGGTTGTGTGAGTTGTGTCCTTTGTCACAGTGTTTCTCAAAGTGTGGTTCCTGGACCAGCAGCTTCAGTATCTCTTGGGAACTTGAGATGCAAGTTACAGGCCCTTCTCAGACTTAGGGAGCTAAGAACTCTCAGACTGGGGCTCAGCAAGCCACTTATCAAGCCCTCCAAGCGATTCTGATGCTTGCTAAGTAGTAAGAACCCTGCTTTATCATGATGTCTGCAAGAGTCTTCAAGGAAAGGCTTGAAGGGCAGGGAGGCCACAGCAGGCAGCCGGTGATTACTCGAACAAGCCAGGCTTCCTGGTGAACACCCTCCAGGTCCCAGGGTCCTACCTGAACAACTACAGCAAAGGTATCTGGGATGCTGAGCAGACACTTCTCACGGACACTTCTAGCTGGGTGTGCGAATCAAACAGAGGTGGAAACACTCTTCCCCCAAGGGCATGGAGTGGCTGAAAGAGCAGGAGTGGAAAGAAAAAGAGAAGAAAGGAAAGGAAAAGGAAAAAATGGCTTCTCCTCAGAGATGAAGTTCAAGGAGCCAGGGACTTGTGTGAGGAAGCATGTTAGCTCAGTGTTAAAATGCAGGGTGCTGTGGCTTACTCTTGGAATCCCAGCACTTTGGGAGGCTGACAAAGGAAGATCATGTGAGTTCAAGACTAGCCTGGGCAACATAGTGAGACCTTGTCTTTACAAAAAATAAAAATAAATTACCCAGGCATGGTAGCACACCTGTAGTCTTAGTTACTTGGGAGGCTGAGGTGGAAAGATCACTTGATTCCAGGAGTTGGAGGTGCAGTGGGCTTTGACCGTGCCACTGTACTCCAGCCTGGGTGACAGAGTGAGACCCTGTCTCAAAAATAAATAAATAGAGCCGGGTTCAGTGGCTCAGCCTGTAATCCCACTCCTTTGGGAAGCTGAGGTGAGTGGATTGCCTGAGCCCGCGGGTTTGAGACCCGCCTGGGGAACTTGGCGAGACCTCATCTCTACAATAAGTCAAAAATTAGCCGGGCATGGTAGTGCGTGCCTGTAGTTCCAGCTACTTGGAAGGCTGAGGTGGAAGGATTGCCGGAGCCCAGCAGGTCGAGGCTGTGGTGGCCGGGAGCGGCCACCGCACTCCTGTCTGGGTGACGGAGTGAGACTCCAACTCAAAAAAAAATAATGATAATAATAAATAAATAAATGTTGTGGTGGTTCTGGCTATGTGTACATGTCTCTTCTCTGGAAGGGGCACCTGTGATAGTATCATTTGGTTAGCTGGGTGATTCTCAGTGATGATGCCTAATTTATAGGGGCATGGAGTACAGCAGAAGGAGCACAAGAGAAGGAGTTGGGAAACATGAACTCTTTTACCCACTTTTGACAGACCTTTGTTGTGACCCAAGGCAACCCTTCTGGCCTATTTTCCAACCTATGCACCTAGAGTAATAATATCAGCTTCATGTGTCTGAAAACAATGCTTTGAGGATAGGATAAGACCCTTGTTTTAAAAAACTTTTTGAAAAGTTTGAAGTGTTTGGTATCTCACCTTACAATGCTAGGTTTTAAAAATCTGTTTCTGTGGTCTGAACCCAAAGTACACGTGCCACTACCCCTGGCTAATTTTGTATTTTTTGTAGATACAAACAGAATCAAGGGGCAGGTTGGTATATTGGAAATAATAATTGAGGAGAAGACAGGATGCCTGAGCTCTCATTTCAATTTTGCCACTAACCAGCTGTGTGATTGTGCATCAGCCACTTTCCTTCTCTGGACTTCAGTTTCCTCATCTATAAGATGAGAACATTAGATTAGATCATGTCTAATGTCATACTGAGATTTAACAGTCTGTGAGTCTTATGACTTTGATACTTTGATTAATTGATTGGCCCTCATGGTCTCTTTTTTTTTTGAAACAGAGTCTTTGTCACCCAGGCTAGAGTACAGTGGCACAATCATAGCTCACTATAGCCTGGAATTCCTGGGCTCAAGTGATCCACCTGCCACAGCCTCCCAAGTAGCTGGAACTACAGGCACGCACCACCCCTGAGTAATTTTGATTTTTTTGTAAATATAGGGCCTTTCTATGCTGCCCAGGCTGGTCTTGAACTCCTGGCCTCAAAAGATTCTTCTGTCCTGGCCTCCCTAAGTGCTGGGATTTCAGGTATGAGCCATTGTGCCCTGCTGCCCTGATAGTATTGAATCCCAGGTAGGCTCCATGATGTTCTGGGTTTTGCTTCATGGAGAGAGAAAAACCAAAGAAAAGAGATAGGGTACATCAGAATACTGTTGCTAGATCTGGGATGCAAGCCTGGAGGAGGAGGCAGAAGGCAGAGCTGGAGGGCTGTCTGGAAGGATGACCCATTATTCTCAGAGAGAAAATTTGCTGAAAGTCTGGGTGTTTTTCTCACCAGTGAAGCTCAGGTCAGCAGCTTGTAAACAAGGGAGTTCCCGAGAGAGAGAAGCAAGTGGGCTGGTCTTATAGACTTCTGTCCTAACTTCCTCCTTGGCTTCTTGACAGTGGATATTTGAATTCCAGCTATCCCCTTTTGGAGATCAGAAGGGATGGCATGGGAGCTTAGTATTCTCAACTTTACATCTGTCCCTCATCCTTTACCTGGTCTTGAGAACAGAGGGCAGGGGACAGGCCACTGACTTCAGGAAAGAAAGAGAAAAAGCCCAGCATTCCCTTAACAAGGCCAGCTCCTCTGACCACAAGCATCATCTCTGGTTCTCTTGCTACTGGACACCCCTGCCTTCACCCAGGCCAAGGGTGTGTGCTCTGAGCCGCATTCACACCCTTCCTCTTTGGGGGCCACTCACAGCTTTGGGGAGCAGCCTAAGTAGCAGAACCGGTATCAGGGCACCCTGGGGCCCTATGAAGCTGTGACTTCTACTCCTGGGAACAGCTGGAGGCTATTTCTACTGCCTTAGTCAGCATGGGGTGGGAAGGGTGAGGGCCTGGGAAAGGCCAGTGGCGTGAGCTTCTGTGGCAATCGCTCCTCTGTCAACACAGTAATAGCAGGTCTGGGATGTAGCTGTTGCCCCTGATAATTACCAGCTGCAGTGCCTTCCTCCCTAGGTGGGCCACACAGAGCTCATCACAGCACAGGGGGTTAGAGAGTACACTCCGGATCTCTTCCTGCAGTTGCTAGGCAACTGGGAGTCTGTGCTGGAAGGGGGATCTCATTTAGGAAAATCTCCCTAGGTTCCCCAAACCTCTGAAGTCTAAATCGATTGTTCTCCAAGTACAGACCTTGGATGACTGACTACTTACCTGGGAGGGTCAGAGGCTGGTCCAAGTGCAAAGATAGGCTGGGCCGGTAATTGAGTGAGGGACCCAGCTGACCCAGGGAACGTGGGGGAGGGGAGTCTGGTCCGGGAATAATCCTTGTGCTGAAATTCCCTAACTGTTGTCTAAGGCATGGGGCTTAGTTAGTGCATGCTATTGCCCTAGCTGGTTGGGGTGAGACTCAAACCACGGGTGTTCAGGGAGGCCTAAGAGTTGACCCAGTAGAAGAGAAGATGTGAATGGCAGGAAGGCGGGCTCGTGTTAGTTGTCTTGTAGTGGCAAGTGCCTGTGGGTGTTAAAGCAGGCCCTAGTGTCTTTTGCTCCACTTCAGAGCTCCATAGTCTAGGGTGTAAGACCATGGGGGAAGAGAAAGCCTTTAAAACAGCCTTGATTTGTTGATGAAGGCGGTGTAATTTGGGGGCTGGTCGATCGAACTTGACCTGTTGAAGAACCTCATGCGCTGTCTCAGGCATGACTTGGGAACCTACTCCTGAGACACTTAGTCTCTGCATCTTAGATTGGGCAAATGTGGAGTTGAAGAGGAGGAGAAGGAAGCAGCAAGAACTCTTGGCCCTGGATTCTGCCACTTTTGACCCAGCATGACATTTTCCTGTTGTGTTATAAGGAGCGTGTCTAACTCGGCTTCTCTGGCAGGAGACCCCAGTTGAGAAGAAAAACTAGGCACACAGGCATTAAAACCCAACAAACCAGCCGGGCTCGGTGGCTCAGCCTGTAATCCCGCGCTTTTGGGAGGCTGAGGTGAGTGGATTGCCTGAGACCGCGGGTTCAAGACCCGCCTGGGCAGGCGAGACCTCATTTATTCAATAAATCAAAAAATTAGGCCGGGCGTGGTAGCGCATGCCTGTAGTTCCAGGTACTTGGAAGGCTGAGGTGGAAGGATCGCCAGAGCCCAGCAGGTCGAGGCTGCGGTGGCCGGGAGCGGCCACTGCACTTCAGTGTGGGCGACAGAGTGAGACTCCAACTCAAAAAAAAAACAAAAATAACCCAACAAACCTTCCGGGATCATGCACTCAGATGGGGGCCAGGAGGGAAATGAAGACCTGTGGGACCCCGTACCTGCCCACAGGGAACTTGCAATCTAGCCAGGGAGGTGTCCCACATACTACTGCAGTTAAAAGCCAGTTTTCTTCCTGAGAATGAGCTTCTCACAGCAGCCCGATGTTGAGGCATGGTCCTAAGGGGGAGGTAATAAAAACCTGTTTCTATTCCCAGATCAAGACTTGCTTCAGAGCCCCTGCTTGCCACAAGCAGGACACTCAGTTTGCCTGTGTCAGGTTCTCTGAGTCTTTGGAATCCCGCTGGGCAGGGCAGCTGCAGGGGATCTGAATGGATGGGAGCCAAGGAGGTAAGGATGCCCTTACAGCAGCTGGTCACCTAGCAACCTGACCACGGTCCCCTCCACCTAGCCAGAACTGCCCTGAGGAGACTGAAGAAAGAACCAAATGGCCTACACACTCGAGGTGACAACACGGCAATGAAGAAGCATCAATGCTCATGACCACCTTCAGACTCAGTCAATATTCATGGAGTACCCACTGAATGGGCTGGGTGTTCTCCCGTGACTGTTTTGCTCAGTCCACATCATCTCAATCATTCTATGAAGTAGGTGTCGGCCTCATTTTACAGATGAGAAAACAGAGCTTTGGAGGCTAAGAGCACACAGCGACCATTCTCCAGATCAGGCTTGAACTCATTCCTGCTTGCAAGTTCTACTCGCCACTACCTAGATGTCCTTCAAGTACCTCAAACTCATCTAAAAATGAGTGCACTATTCTTGACTCCTCCTGGGTTCCCTGTCTCAATAAATAGCATCACCCAGCTGCCTGGAATGTGGAAGTTTCCCTAGATGCCTCCCTCCCTCTTCTCACTCCTACTTTCTTTTTTTTTTAATTTTTATTTTTTGAGTTGGAGTCTCACTCCATCACCCAGGCTGGAGTGCAGTGGAATGCTCACAGCCATCTTAGCATCGACCTGCTGGACTCTGGCGATCCTTCCACCTTAGCCTTCCCCATGCCTGGCCAATTTTTCATTTTATTGTAGAGACGAGGTCTTGCCAAGTTGCCCAGGCTGGTCTTGAACCTGCGGGCTCAGGCAATTCACTTGCCTTGTTCTCCCAAAATGCTGGGATTACAGGTTGAGCCACAGAGCCTGGCCCCTACTTTCTTTCTTTCCTTTTTTTTTTTTGAGTTAGGGTCTCACTCTGTTGCCCAAGCTGGAGTTCAGGGGTAGGATCGTAGCTCATCACAGCCTTGACCTCCTGGGCTTCAGCAATCCTGCTTCAGCTTCCCAAGTAGCTGGGACTACAGGCACGCACTGCCACACCAGGCTAATATTTCAATTATTTGTAGAGACAAGATCTTGCTCTATTGTACAGGCTGATCTAAAATTCCTGGGCTCAAGTAATCCTCCTGCCTTGGCCTCCTAAAGTGTTGAGATTACAGGCATGAGCTACAGCACTCGGCCTCTTACTCCTACTTTCTTTCTTTCTTTTTTTTTTTTTTAAAGTTTATTAGTTGTAGTTTTTGCTTTGTTTTGTTTGGCTTTTTTTTTTTTTTTTTTGAGTTGGAGTCTCACTCTGTCACCCAGACTGGAGTGCAGTGGCCGCTCCCGGCCACCGCAGCCTCGACCTGCTGGGCTCCGGCGATCCTTCCGCCTCAGCCTTCCGAGTAGCTGGAATTACAGGCATGTGCTACCACACCCGGCTGATTTTTTGATTTATTGTAGAGATGAGGTCTCGCCTGCCCAGGCGGGTCTCGAACCCACGGCCTCAGGCAATCCACTCATCTCAGCCTCCCAAAGGCGCGGGATTACAGGCTGAGCCACCGAGCCCGGCTTCTTTTTTTTTTTTAAGCAGGATCTATTGAGAGGATAGAAAAGCTCCGAGAGTGGGAGGGGACCTGAGGGAGTTGCCTACTCCTACTTTCTATATCTGTTTTTCTTACCACCCAAAGATCTCTTGAATTTCCTTTTCCTTTTACCCCTCCTGGGTCACTGTGCTCATCCAGACTGTAATCATTCATCAGCCTGGTCATTACAGCAGCCTTCAAATTGGTCTCCATGTCTGGAGTCTCCTCACCCCCCAATCCGATCAGCTGCTGGAGATCCCTGAAGAATGCAAACCTGGTTTTGGGGGGTTTTTGTTGTTTTGTTTTGTTTTTGAGTTGGAGTCTCACTCTGTTGCACTCTGGAGTGCAGTGGCACTCTCACAGCCACCGCAGCCTCGATCTGCTGGGCTCAGGCAATCATTCTGCTTCAGCTTTCCAAGTAGCTAGAACTACAGGCATGTGCCACCATGCCCAGTTAATTTTTTGATTTATTGTAGAGTTGAGGTCTCACCATATTGCCCAGGCTGGTCTCGAACCTGTGGGCTCAGGCAATTCTCTCACCTCTGCCTCCCAAAATGTTGGAATTACAGGCATAAGCCACTGTGCCTGGGTTGCAAACCTGTTATTTTTTATTTTTTTGAGTTGTAGTCTCACTCCGTTGCCCAGGCTGGAGTGCAGTGGCACGCTCACGGCCATCCCAGCGTCGACCTGCTGGGCTCCAGTGATCCTTCTGCCTCAGCCTTCCAAGTAGCCGAAACTACAGGTGTGCACTACCCCGCTAATTTTTTATTTATTGTAGAGACGAGGTCTTGCCAAGTTGCCCGGGCTGGTCTCGAACCTCGGGCTCAGGCAATCCAATAGCCTCAGCCTTGGCCAAAGTGCTGGGATTACAGGCTGAAACCTGTTATTTATTTATTTTTTTTGAGTTGGAGTCTGGCTATGAAACCTGTTATTTTTAATGAAAGGCTCTTTTGGCTGGACCCTGATTATTTGCCGTGCCACATTCCTTATCCTGACTTTACACACTTTTTTGTCCCTTGGCCACGTGGCTTTTCTGAGGTTCCCAGCTGTGCCATACACCATCTCCCCGGCATGCTTTATTCTAATTGTTCTTTCTCCCTGGCTGCCCTTGGTCTTACCCATTTCAGCTTACCTACCCACTCCTATTTATGTCTTCCAACTCAACCCAGGTTTTACCCCTTTTTGTTCATGTTTCAGGAAAAACTCTCAAACTGAGTTTCTCCTTTGCTCTCACACCACAACAACCATCAATATAGAAGACTTCTGGGACCAAATGGATGGGTTTTTCCAGCTAGGTGTCCTCAAATTCAGTCCTGACACCATCTACCCAGAGACAGGTTAAGGACTTAGTCTCACAACACTGCCCACTCCTTCCCACCAGTCACAAATCTGGGTCTTCAGAACTTCTGACCCTTTGGTTCAAGTTGGGGTTCCCATGACCCGCTCTTAGGGTTCAATTAATTTGCTGGAGCAGCTCACAGAACTCAGGGAAACACTTACTTACATTTACCAGTTAATTATAAAGGATATTGCAAAGGATACAGATAAAGAGCTGCCATAAGGTGAGGTTTGGGGGGTAGTGGATAAAAGGAGATCAGAGAGAGATTCTGTGACCCAAGGGCTAAAGCAGGGACTATGGGAGTTAGGAGCCAGGAACTGTGGAGAAAACCAAATATACATATAATTGCACCACAGTTAACATTTCCAGATAGCCCAGGTGGAGGCATCATTTCTCCCTTATGCTACCTGTCACCAGAGCAGAGAATGGGTCTCTGCTGACCAGAAGTGGAATTATCCACGCCTGACAACTGTAGTCATTATTTGACAAACAGCTTTAGAAAATAATGTCTTAAGTGAGGGAGATACTGCAGCATAGACATTTGATACAACCACACGAGTATGTACATGTTGTACAATTCATTATTGAAAGGAACAGAGCCAACTCCTGTTGAAGCTTACTGCCGGCTGTGCTGGGCTTTGGCATGTGTCATGTCAACAATGCTGGGACTGAGACACAGAGAGCCTGCACAGCATAACATGATCACTCAGCAGTGACAAGCCACTCCTGAGCTCCAAGTCCACACCAGTCCTCTTCTACTGCTTCCTGGGGCCTCTCCATTTAGAAGCAGGTTATCCAGTGTGGGGGCTATTTTCTGGCCATCTGGTGCCCTATCAGGACTGCCACAAAGGAGGCGACAAGGAAAAGGGGACCAAAGACAAGAGATCAGTGATGTCTGGGACCCTACCACTCAACCTTCCGATTCATGTGGTGTATTTTTATCACTGCATCTCTTCTGAGGCACAGTTCCCACAGTGGGATCGTCACAATCACTGTAACTCAACGTGCCAGGATCAGGCACGTTGGACACGTGCCCGGTGACCCATCATTGGCATGGGGGGAAGCAGAAATGGAGCTGGGCCCGCAGGTCCTCCCAGGAGAAAGGCCTGCCCATTTCCCACCTCCTAGCTCCGCAGAGCACCCAGCGCCAGCTGGTGCCAGCTGAGGACTGTTGCATGGATAAAGGAATGACTGGGTGAGTTTCCAGGAAGAAGGAGCAGGGAGTGCTTTCCCTTTCTCTTGAGCATCAGTCCCTAAGGTCGGGCATTTCTACCATCAGCCATTCCCCCATGCCCCTCTACTTTGCCCTCCTCCTCTTCTCCCCTCCTCAGCCCTCTTGTCTGATCTCAGTATCCTGCCTGGGTGACTGACATATTATTTTACTTCTGCCAGGATTTGGGGTCCCCCCAAGAATGCTGCATTCAACATGTATTCATCAAACATTGACTGAGTGCCTTCTCTGTGCCCAACCAGTGTGAGGTTCTAGAAACACCATGAGGATATGTACCCTAACCCCACAGTGGGGCAGCCAGACAGGGTGGCTGGCAGTGTCAGTGGCCTTTGATTGAAGGTGAGAGCAGTGAGGGATGTCAGTAAGACTTGGATGGATGGGGCACAGGGAGGGCTTCTTGGAGGAGGTGACAGCTGAACTGAGTCCTTAGCACTACCATGATCCTGAGGACGAATACTCCCTTAAGTTTTGCTCCCCTAGTCCCAGCTCTGGTCCTGAGGACGAGTGGGGGTTGATAGGAAAGGGGAAGACAGTGATGGTGATAGGGGTAGCAGGAGGAGGAAGATGGAAGCGTCTTCTAGGTAATGGAGTCAGCAAGTTTTGAGGAGAGCCCCCTGCTCCATTCCCTCTGCCTCTCTAGACACGGCACTGTGTGTGTGTGTGTGTGTGTGTGTGTGTGTGTGTGTGTGTGTGTGTGTGTGTATTTAACAGCTGCCTGTGCTTCATCAGTCATGCCCAAGAGCCAGGTCACTGTCCCCACCCCGTGTTACCAGTGGTCTCGTGGGGGAGAGAAGACAGCTCAATGTGGCACGGGATCGAGTGTTGTGGGCTCTAACAGCTGTCAGAGTACTTTCTCAGCCTGCCTGCCAGGGCAATAAAATAGCTGACACATGCCTAGAGCCCCTCAATGCACCAGGTCCTGTTCCAAGCACCTTACATGCATGAATTCAGCATGAGGGAGGTGCTGTTATTATCAGCTCAACTACACAATGTGGAAACTGAGGCACAGAGTGGTTGAGTAAATTGTCTGAGGCCATACAGGAAAAGCCTGGATTCAAACTTGGGTCTAACAACTATAATGTTCTTCCTAAAACCTGTGGACAGCAGGAGAGAGTGGACACCCTTAGGATTGTTTATAGTGATGACTACAGGTGTGAGATTTATGGAAGACACATTGTACCTTAGCCGGGCTCGGTGGCTCAGCCTGTAATCCCGCGCCTTTGGGAGGCTGAGGTGAGTAGATTGCCTGAGCCCACGGGTTCGAGACCCGCCTGGGTAGCGAGACCTCATCTCTACAATAAATCAAAAAATGAGCCGAG
>NW_007253575.1:254017-256452 GCF_000164805.1 Carlito syrichta | reverse complement strand
TGCACTCCAGTCTAGGTGACAGAGTGAGACTCCAACTCAAAAAAAAAAAAAAATCTAGTACATTTTGCATCTGGGGCCAGATGAAATCTGTTTGTTTAATAAAAATGATGCCTTCCACCAAATGATCCAGTAAAACTGATGCTCCTGAGAGAGACATTCCGTTTATCTGGAAACACTGTGCACCCTCAGGGACACAACCTGCAGCAAGAGAAGGGCTCAGGACAGGAAGGTTCAGAACGGCCGGGAGGAGCTGGACGTGGAGGGACCTGCGTTTTCACAGTGCCCTCCATCCTCTCACTCTGTCTATACTAGTATCCCTCTGAAGTCAGGGTGCATGCTAGGAACGTGAGCAGAGTCCTCACGTGACCTTCACTGTGGAGGTTTTCCGTCAGTGGGCCACTCCATGTTAGGGTCACTGGGCTGCCTTGTTGGCAGCGGCTGTTTCTCCTCCTCTCCTTCCCCTTCCCCCTTCCTCCTCCCCTCCTCTTCGTTCTCCTCCTTTTTCTCCTCCTCCTCCTCTTTCTCCTCCCCTCCTCCTCCTCTTCCTCCTGCCCCTCCCCCTCCTCTTCTTCCTCCTCTTTCTCTTCTCTCCACCCCCTTCCTCCCACTTCTCTTTTCTTCTGGAGGATGCCTCCCCGAGGGTCATGTGAGCTCACACACGTAAGATCAGACTCTGAGGAAGGATTCCGATTTTAGCCCACAGCATTTAGTTCTCTCCATTTTTCCAGTTCCTCTATTTTCTAAACGTTCTGATGTTTGTTCAAGTTGAGTCACTGCAGAAAAACCCCCTTGAGTGGTCTTAAAAAATAACAACTGCCTGGCTCGGTGGCTCAGCCTGTAATCCCAGCGCTTTGGAAGGCCGAGGTGAGTGGATTGCCTGAGCCCGCAGGTTCGAGACCTGCCTGGGCAACTTGGTGAGCCCTCATCTCTACAATAAATCAAAAATTAGCTGGGCGTGGTAGTGCGCGCCTGTAATTCCAGCTACCTGGAAGACTGAGGCAGAAGGATCGCTGGAGCCCAGCAGGTCGAGGCTGCGGTGGCCGGGAGCAGCCACTGCACTCCAGTCTGGGTGACTGAGTGAGACTCCAGTTAAAAAAAAAATAATAATAAAATAAAATAAAAAAAATAAAAATAAAATAAAAAAAAAAACAACAACCACCGCCCTGGCCCCAACATTTCTATTCTTCTTTCTTTATCCTGTCAATATCCAAATAGTTCCCTGTCCTGACCCAAACATTAACTCTTCCTGAGGTGACTCTCACGTGGCTGACTGTGAAGCTCAAGGGACCATTTCCAGCTCTCCTCTTCTCCCATGCCTTCAGCCCATCATTACACAGGTCACTTAGCATTCGTTCACTCACCCAGTGGATAACTGCAGGAGTACTTACTATCAGCCAGGTGCTGTTCCAGGCATGAGGGATGCCATGGGGAACATGATAATATCATCTTGTGAGCCGGGCGTGATGGCACACACCTGTTGTACCAGCTACTTGCGAGACTGAGGCGGGAGGACGCTTGAGTACAGGAGGTCCAGGATGTGGTAGGCTATGATTGTGCCACTGCACTCCAGCCTGGGTGACAGATGAGACCCTGTCTCTAAATCATCATTGTCATCATCATCATGTTGTGATGCTTCATTGGTCAGTGGAGACAAACAACATCCAAGAAGTAAAGAAATAATGCTGTATACTTTCGGATAGTCATAGATGCTATGAAGAAAACATAACAGGGTAATATAAAGATTGACTAGAGGAGAGGAAACATCAGGTGCAAAGATCCCAGGGTAGGAAGAGGCTTGAGGAGTAGAAGAGAGGCCCATGTGGCCTGTGCGTGGCGGTGGATGGGAAGTGAGACACGTGGGCATGAGGGGATGGGGGCAGATCACAGAGGCCTTGTAAGCCATGGTAAGGAGCTTGATTTGATTTTACATGCATCAGGGGTAACATGATCACTTCATGAAAAGGACCTCCCTGGCTGTTGTGGGAAATGGTCGGTGAGGACCATGAATGGGAACAAGGATACCAACTGGAGGTTATTATCATGCCCCAGATGAGTGGCAATGGTGGCTTGAATGCTGCCTCCTTGGATGGGGAGAGAAATAAATTCGAGGTAGAGGTGGTCACAGTGGAATAGAAAATGCTCCAGTGTGGGACTCAGCAGTCCTGGGATTAAGATTAATACTGAGTCTACCACTCAGCAGATGTGGACGCTTGTACATTTGTAATGGCCTAAAGTCTCAGTCCTCTTATTTATTTATTTAGAATTGGAGTCTCACTCTGTCACCCAGACTAGTCAGCCTTCCAAGTAGCCTGAACTACAGGCGCACGCTACCACTCCCGGCTAGTTTTATTTTATTTTTTCTTTGTAGAGACGAGGTCTTGCCAAGTTGCCCAGGCTGGTCTCAAACCCTCAGGCTCAGGCAATCCACTCGCCTC
>NW_007253575.1:247676-253585 GCF_000164805.1 Carlito syrichta | reverse complement strand
GTCGAGGCTGTGGTGGCCAGGAGCAGCCACTGCACTCCAGTCTGGGTGACAGAGTGAGATGCCAACTCAAAAAAATTAAAAAAAATGAAGACACCAGTACCTGCATTCCAACTTCTCAGGCTGGATTGATAAAGGTGGCCAGTGTGCCCAGCATGGTGTCTGTGTGACAGAACCCCACCCATGTTGTTGGTTTGAGTGTAATTGGGAGGGTAGCTCAGCCTCCAGGCACCTCCCTTACTTCTCTATGAAAAGGTGAAATGGGGCCAGGAATGGTGCACACCTGTAATCCCAGCCCTTTGGAAGGCCAAGGTGAGAGGATGGCTTGAAGCTTGGAGTCCAAGACCAACGTGGGCAACATAGCAAGACCTTGTCTCCACAAAAAAATTAAAAAGTTAGCTGGGCATGGTGGTACACACTTGTAGTACCAGCTACTCTGGAGGCTGAGATATGGATCACTTGAGCCCAGGAGGTCGAGGTGCAGTGAGCTGTGATCATGCCACTGTACTCCAGTTGGGCAGCATAGTGAGACTCCAACTCCAAAAAAAGTTAGCATGGCATGTGCCTGTAAGTCTAGCTACTCAGGAAGCTGAGGCGGGAGGATCACTTTAGTCTGGGAGGTTGAGGCTGCAGTGAGCTATGATCGTGCCACTACACTCCAGCCTGGGTGACAGAGCAAGACACCAACTCTGTTAAAATAATACAATTAATTTTAAAAGGTGAAAAGGAAAGACTTTCACCCATGCTACTGGGAGTAGGCCCACCCTCCAGGTATCTCAAAGTCAGCTCCATGGTAAGAGTGAATGGTGTGTTTGGAGGCCATTCATAGCCTTTTGAAGTAGAGAAATGGGTTTTAGATGAGGGCTAGGAGATGCCTAGGGCTGGCAGGAGAGTGGCCTGAGAGGCTACTGATGGCTGGACAGGGCAGGGTTCCTGAACTTGGGGCTGATCCCGTTACTGTTCAGAGGGGTGCTGGTACAAGTGGCTCTGGACAGACGTGCCTTGGTGGATGATGGAAGGGAGGCTGAGGAACAGTTTGGTGGATGGATAGGTTTCCAGAAACTCTGAGCAAGGCTGGAGAGTGACCTTTTGTGGCTGGAGTGAGTTCCTTTTGAGCCCTTTCTGCGAAAGTTCTGAGAGCAGAGGTCCCACCCCTGGAAATCACCCGTCCTGCACCAGCTTGTTGACTAGTTTGTCCTGCAGCCCTGGAAGAGCCAGCTGGCTGGGGCACAAGATATATAGACTTTTATTAAGGCCCAAATCAAAGGTCAGTGTAACAGGAGCAGTATTCATGGGCGACACCCCTTTCTCTTTAGCTCTCTCAAGGGTGGACTCTGGAACTTCAGGTTTCTGGAGGGAAGTCAAGGGGCGCTGATATCAGCAGAGTACCCACAGTGTGCCTGTCACCGCACCAAGCACCCCACAATCCTCATGGCACACTGGTAAAGTAAACATTACTATCTCCATTTTTTTTTGGGTTTTGAGTTGGCATCTCACTCTGTCTCCCAATCTGGTGTACAGTGGCAGGATCATGGCTCACCACAGCCTCAACCTCTTGGGCTCAGGCAATCCTCCCACCTCAGCCTCCCAAGTACAGACATGCACCACCATGCCCAGCTAATATTTTGATTTTTTTTTTTTAAAGATGAGTTCTCACCGTGTTGCCCAGGCTGGTCTTGAACTCCTGTGCTCAAGCAATCCTTCTGCCTCAGCTTCCCAAAGTACTGGAATTATAGGTGTGAGCCATCACACCCAGTCCTCCATTTTTAAATTAAATTAAATTTAATTTTTTGAGCTGGAGTCTCACTCTGTCGCCCAGACTGGAGTGCAGTGGCGGCCACTGCAGCCTCGACCTGCTGGGCTCCAGCGATCCTTCCGTCTCAGCCTTCCAAGTAGCCAGAATTACAGGCGCGTGCTACCATGCCCGGCTATCCATTTTTTATACTAGGAAACTGAGGCTCTGTGGTAACTACCTTTATCCATGTCGTGTGACTGACTGACACTGGGAACCTGAGTCTGCCCAGCTCCAGGATTCCTGTTCCTAGGAGAGGCAGGTGCATGTAGGAATCTCCAGAGGAGAAGGTCTGGGAGCCTGGTGTTTAAGAACGCCACACAGGCACAGGCAATGGGCAGCCAGCATGGGAAGCATCTGTCTGAGGCTTTCCTCAAGGTCTCCATAGGGGCATTTGTAGGTGCCCACCTCAGAAACATCCCCAGGGCAGGACTTATATGGAATCTTAACTGGAAAAGAGACTTTAAGCTGGGTTAACTGGTTTTCTAGCTCTGATGCTTGAAGCAGGGTATTTAACCTCTCTGAGCCTTGGTTTCCCTGCCTGGTCAATGGGGATCAAGACGTGTACCCTGCAGGAGTGTCGAAGGATTAGGGATATTAAATAAATGACCCAGCACTCTGCCTGCCCCAGCTAACCACTGAGTAAATGGTGACATTTAACATCATGCACTGCATCATCAATCTCCTTTTTTGGGAGGGGAATTGGGGGGTCGATAGTTCCTCTGTGGCCCGTTCACCCACTCCTAAGCCCCCCTCCCGTGGCACAGTCTGTTCCATAGAAAGAGCAGACTGCCAGTCACTCCTCTTCTTCCTCTTGGGGAAGCCCAGTGTCCCCAGGACTTTTGCCCCTGGTGCTTGAGGCTTGGACATGCCCCTCTTCCTGGCTGGCCCCAGGGCAGGCTGGGCAGGGGGAGCTGGCCTCATGTGGAGGAGGCTGGCCCTTTGCCCTGCTCCTCCGCCAGCTGGGCGGCTGGGCCTGGCGGCAGCTTGGACTAGCTCGAAGGCCCAGCAGGGGCCTCTGCAGGCGGCAGCCTCCCCAGCCCCTCTGTCAGCACAGGGCCATCTGGTGCCTTGGTCCCCTTTTGTGTGCCTGGGGGGGGTGGCGCAAAGGGGGAGGAGACAGGAGAGCTCTCTGGTCAGCTTTTTTCCTCAATTGAGGAGAAGGGGGCGTCTGAGATGGAGGGAGCAGGGCCTGGGAAAGAGGTGGAGGGCACTCCAGGCTCAGCACTCAGGAAAAAAGGGAGGTAGGAGACCCAGGAGCAAAAGGGAGGGGGGAGGAAGAAAGCCCAGAAAGGATGGGGACCCTAGAGTCCTGGGTAGGAGGCTCAGAGGGGAGGAGAGAGCCAGAGAGAATGGGCTAGAAACAGAAAGCTATGTAGAGAGGAAAAAGTGAGCCTTGTGGAAGAGGGTTTAGAATCCTCAGGAAAGAATGAAGTCAAGGAGTAGGAAGAGGTAGAAATCCTGCCCCCCCCTCCCCCCACGCCCCACGCAATATGTGAAGCTACATTTCTGTTCTAGGAAAGAGGAAGTGAGAGTGTGTGGGCTGCGTGCCCTTCCCTGGTTAGGCTGTAGGTGAAGGGAGGGGTGGCCGAGACCCTCAGGTTGGTCACTGTCAGAGCAGCCCAGCCCCAGCTGCGCTACCCGCAGCTGAGCTTGGGTGGGAAGAAAAGTCATATGGACAAATTCCCCTTTGATGAGATACACCTGGGAGTAAATGTGCACATTCCTGAGGACATCAGGGCAGTGACTTCACAGAATTTCATGTTGGGGATCTTACAGATTCTGAAGGGGTCCTGTCAGATGGCAGAGCTCCCCTCCTGCCGCAGGCCCTGATGGCATGGCATGAGTTGTGCAGGCACAGAAATAGCAAGCTTCTTTGTGTTTCTCTGGCTTGTCTTCATCTGGGCACACGTTCTGCATTCAGTGAAATCGAAGTCACAGAGGATGCAGAAAATGGGCTTTCTCTGCTAAGGCCAATACAATCGGCCTTGGATTGGAAGCAGCCCTTCCCCCAGCCCTGTTCCTGCTCAGAGTTAAGCTCCCTCCCTGGCAGGGGTTCTTCTGGGCAGCGAACCCCTCCATCCTGCACCCTGGCCTCAGGTATGGTTAGTCCTCTGGGCTCTCCCAGAATCTGCCCTGTTATCTGCATGAGGCCCTTAGCAGGGTCTGTCTTCCAGTTCCATCTGGAAAATGGGATTAAGCATGGTTACTGTCCTTGACGCAAGAATCCTTGACTACACTAATTTACAACTGAGGCACTGGGAGAGCCTCAATAAAGCCAAGTATGACGCATGTAGTGTACATAGATCCATTTAGCAGCCGAAGATAAAGTCCCTCGAAGATCATAGGTTGGCAGCTCTAGGAAGCACATTGCAGCTCTGGTGGGGGGGACCCCATGCTGCCTCAACATGGATATGCGTGTCTGGGTTCCAGACCAGCTGGGCTGTGGAGGACAGTGGGCCTCAGGTGGGCTCTGAGATGCTGTGCAGTGCAAGCACTCCCTGCCAGAGGGGCAGGCTCACCTTGAGGAAGCTGAGGCTGTGGCTTAGAAAATCCCTGAGCGAGGTCACTGAAAGGTACCTATAGAAACCTAGAAGAAACTTAGCTTATCCTTTAGTCTTTTTGCCTCAGCATAACCATTAGAAAATGTTCAGACATTCTACTGCAGAACAAGCAGCATATCCTATCCCCCCTACGCAAATCTCCTTCAGATGCAAGACCAGGATAGCCCAACCATTCATGGTTTAGCATAATAATCTCTAGTAAACTTTTGATCCCTTGTCAAGGCCAAAGTCATAAGAGTTTGTGAGTTGCAAATGTCTGAGTTTGTGAATTGCAAATGTCTAACAAGTCTCTTGCAAGAACCCCCCCCAGGTTAACCTAATCAGCCCTCGTGACACAGATAACCCCCACCATGGCAGCAATCATGTGACTAACCCACCCATCTGCCTGCTGTCCATCACCTGACATCATCAGTACCTGCGCTTGCATGCCCCTTTGTGATGACGTGGAAGCAGACCACCACCCAATCACCTTAATGCTATTCCCCCATCAAGGGGAATGGTTAAAATTACTCAACCACAAGCAACCAGCAGCCATTACCTTGGTAGATCTGGTGTGGCCATGTGCTCTTTGAGCTATGGCTGTCGCCACGCTTCCTAGCTTTGGTCCCCATCCCCCACCTTGGGTAGGTGAATCTTCTTTCTTCCTTCTCTTTCTCTCTCTCTTTTTTCTCTTTCTCTCTCTCTTTTTTTTTTTTTTTTGAGTTGGAGTCTCACTCTGTCGCCCAGACTGGAGTGCAGTGGCCGCTCCTGGCCACCGCAGCCTCGACCTGCTGGGCTCTGGCGATCCTTCCGCCTCAGCCTTCCAGGTAGCTGGAACTACAGGTGCGCACTACCACGCCCGGCTAATTTTTGATTTTAGACATGAGGTCTCACCAAGTTGCCCAGGCAGGTCTTGAACCCGCGGGCTCAGGCAATTTACTCACCTTGGCCTCCCAAGGTACTGAGATTACAGGCTGAGCCACCAAGCCCAGCCCTTATCGATCTATTCGTTCATTCATTGGTTCATTTATTAGAGATGAGATCTTGCTGTGTTGCCCAGACTGGAGTGTAGTGGTACAATCATATATATCTCACTGCAGCCTCGACTTCCTGGGCATCAGTGATTCTCCCTCCTCAGCCTCCAGAGTAGCTGGGACTACAGGCAGGTACCACCATGCCCCACTCATTTTGTGGAGTCTTAATGCCACTGAGGCGAGGTTGTATTGTCTTCAGTTGGGGTGGGGTCTGATGAAAGTTATGATGAGGGGAGTCATGTGGTCAGGACTGTCCTTGACAGTGGCCCAAGGGGGAAACGGGAAGAGAGAGTGGCAGGACTGAGGCAGAGGGTCACTGTCATGGGAGTGGCAAAGATGGAGAAGTGGGTGAAGAGGCGATGTGTACAGGGACACTGTGGGGGCAGGAGGAGTAGGTGAGAGCTGGGGGCTGGGAGGAATCAAAAGGACTGAAATATTGGCCAGGAGGATGGTGGAGTTATTTATAGAAATGAGGAAGTCGCTGGGTTCGGTGGCTGTAATCCCGCGCCTTTGGGAGGCTGAGGTGAGTGGATTGCCTGAGCC
>NW_007253575.1:244490-247506 GCF_000164805.1 Carlito syrichta | reverse complement strand
CAAAAAAAAAAAAAAAAAAAAAAAGAAAAGAAATGAGGAAGTCAGAGAGGAGGTGTTTTGGGTGGGGGAGACTGGAAGGAGGAGGGAGTGGGCTTTGGTTTTGAACCGGTGAGGGCCAGTTGTTAGCTGGATGTCCAGGTGGGGAGAGTGAACTGCAGGAACTCCCCGGCACTCACCCCTACAACATTATTGTGAATATATTCACCCTTCATTGTACCCCGAGATGATGGACTGGCCGTCTGGAGTTCTTGGTCTTTTGTCTTGTGCCTCCCACCCAGTGGCTCCAAAAGCTAGGATGCCTTGGGAGCAGCCGTCTCAGTCACCAGCTGGTGCTGCAGGGTCCAAGATCTCACTGCAGTTTCTGCCTGACAGGGGAACTAAGTCAGGCCTCTAGATGTGGGTCCCTCAGGCCCTCAGGGATGTTACAGATAAAGAATTCTGTGGGGAGACACCTCTTATCAACAAGGCTGCCTGAAGGAAGCATATTTGTATACCTAACCCTTAGCTGTACCCCACAATATCATAATAAAAATATTGATTAAAAAAAAAAAAGAAAAGAATTCTGTAGAGGGGCGTTCCTGGGGGTGAGTCCTCCACCCAGACCCGGTGAGGCCCTTGGGGGTATGGTAGCCCTGCCCAGGATACACTGGCAGGATGACAGAGGCCAGCAGCAGGGGGTGGGGGAGGCATTTTGGTTCATGGGGCCATAGCAAGGGCACTGCTGGGAGGAGGGGGAAGGCTACTTCCTTATGTGGTAGCAGCCATCCTGACTAGTGGCCTAGTGATGATCCCTGGTCCCTCTGTTCACCAATTCGCCTCTTATTTTCAAACATTTTACTTGCACAGGGAAACACTTTTCTATTTTAAGAGACAGGTTCTCACTATATTGCCTGGACTAGAGGGCAATGGTACGGTCACGGCTCACTGCAACCTCAGTTAGACTACTTGGCTCAGGCCATTCTTCCTCCTCAGCCCCCCAAGTTGCTGGGACTACAGGTGCACACCACCACACCTGGTTAATTTTTTGATATTTTGTAGAGATGAATTCTCACTATGTTGCCTAGGCTGGTCTCAAACTCTTGGACTCCAGTGATCCTCCTGCTTCACTCTCTCAAAGTGCTGGAATTACAGGTATGAGCCACCATGCCCAGTTAAGGAAAAGTTTTTTGAACTCCAATTTTGGACTTGGGTTCATTCCAATTCTTAGTGAGAAGGTAGAGTTCTAGGAAGAAGCGATTATGATGCCACTAAGAGTCATTCATTCATGTTTCATTCAATAAGTATTTTGTGTCTACCCTGTGTCAGATACATGACAGCTAAATGAAAATCTCCTCACCCCGGTGGAGCTAATAGTTGGGGGTACAGACATGTAAACAGGCAAGGACGGCATAGGAGGGGCCCATGACCCGTATTTAGGGAAGTTGGGGGTGTCTTTCCAGATGAAGCGATGCCTCAGCTAAGACCAGAGCCAAGTAAGGTACTGTCCCAGGAGCAGGGGAAGGGAAACAAGTGTTCTAGGCAATGGGAACAGCAGGAGCAAAGACCTGAGAGAGCACCCCTCCATCCCCAGGCCCTGGAAGATCATCTCAAGGGAAGCAGGTGTTCCAAAAGATGCCTCCCCATGGGTCTCAACCTGGCTGTGCATTAGAATTACCTAGGAACTTTTAAAAAATGCAGCAATCTGGGCCTGACCCCAGAGGTCCTGCTTTCCTGGGTCTGGAGAAGGGCGTGGGCACTGACTGGCATTTTAGAAGTTCCCCAGATAAGTCTAGCTTGCAGCCTGGGCTGAGGGCCACTGACTCATGCTGGTTTGTTTGCAGAGTTGTGCTAATTACAGGCTGGTCTTATTCAAGAAAGCAAGGAGCTGGAATGTAGTAGGAGGGGAACAGCAGATCTTCAAAATTAACCTGTCTTCCATCCTTTGGGAGGGGGGTCTCCCTCCCCAGAGTCAGTGTCCCTCTGAATCTCTCCTTCCACCCTTCCATTCCCATGTGCCAGGCCCAGGCTCCCGGCCTGGTTGGTAAGCTCCAGCGTCCCCAGGGGCTGGTCAGAGCTCCTTAAGCCTCTGGTCACACCTCCCTTCCCAGCTTCTTCCTGGCAAACTAGGATGGCTTGTAATTTCCTCTCCACCCTGTTCCTCTTCCTGGAATGTCCTCAACCTCTCTACCTGAGCTCCCTGTGGTCTTTCAAAAGTCTCAAGTGTTACCCCCAGGAGGTGATTAAAGTACTCCCTGTGCATCTGGCCCACACTGCATGTCCATACACCTGTAGGAGGGATGAGACAAGTGTCCCCTGGTACCCTCTGGCCTTTGCTCCCAGATCTCAGGACCCTAATACACATGGTGCTTGGGGAAACTGAGGATGAGTTAATGAGCATGGCCAAGGTAAGTGTGCCAGCACGGGCCTGGTGCCGATGGACATGTGATTTGGGCTGCTTCCCTTGTTTTAGTTTTTCGGTTGTTTTTTAAGAGTCAAGGTCTCGCTCTGTCACCCAGGCTAGAGCGCAGTGGTGCAATCATAGCTTACTGCAGCCTCGAACACCTGGGCTCAAGTGATCCTCTCACCTTAGCCTCCCAAGTAGCTAGGACTACAGACTTATGCCACTGCACCCTGCTGAGTTTTCTGTAGAGACAGGGTCTTGCCATGTTGCCCAGGGTGTAGAGACAGGGTCTACTTCCTGTAGAGACAGGGTCTTGCTATGTTGCCCAGGATGTCCTTCTTTTAAAATGAGGAAATTAAGCCGGGCTCGGTGGCTCAGCCTGTAATCCTGCGCCTTGGGAGGCTGAGGTGAGTGGATTGCCTGAGCCCGTGGGTTCGAGACCCGCCTGGGCAACCTGGTGAGACCTCATCTCTACAATAAATCAAAAAATTAGCCGGGTGTGGTAGTGCACGCCTGTAATTCCAGCTACCTGGAAGACTCAGGTGGAAGGATCGCCGGAGCCCAGCAGGTCGAGGCTGCGGTGGCCGGGAGTGGCCACTGCACTCCAGGCTGGGCGACAGAGTGAGACTCCAACGA
>NW_007253575.1:242978-244327 GCF_000164805.1 Carlito syrichta | reverse complement strand
AAAAAAAAAAAAAAAAAAAAAAAGCCAACAATAAAATGAGGAAACTGTGGTTCCCCAAGAAGATGAGAGACTTGTCAAAGGTCACTATGCAAGTGACAGAGCTGGCATTTCAGACCCAGGTCGAGAGTGTTGTCTCAAGTGTTTTTCTGACTTTGTGCTGACAATGCTGGATTTTCTTTCTTTCTTTCTTTCTTTCTTTCTTTCTTTCTTTCTCTCTCTCTCTCTCTCTCTCAGCAAAGTTTTTTTTTTTTGAGTTAGAGTCTCACTCCATTGCCCAAGCTAGAGTGCAGTGGCACACTCCCGGCCACCCCAGCATTGACCTGCTGGGCTCTGGTGATCTCTCCGCCTCAGATTTCTAAGTACTACCATGCTTGGGTAATTTTTAAAAAATTTCTTGTAGAGACGAGGTCTCACCATGTTGTCCAGGCTGGTCCTGAACCCGCGGAACCCGCGGGCTCAGGCAATCCTCTCGCCTTGACCTCCCCAAGTGCTGGGATTACAGGCTTGAGCCACTGCGCCCATCCAGTGCTAGATTTTCATGGTGTGTGTATGGGAGTGTAGGAACTGGGGAAGCTGCTGGTTATCCCCCCTTTCCTCTGTCTGCCACCTGGGCTGTCCTTATGGCCCAGCTACTTTCTCCAATTTGCCTGATTGTATTCTAGGTGTTTTGTATTTTGCTTTTACTCCAGCCCTTCCTGAGGGCCCCCTGACAGTTTCTGAGGCCCAGAGAAGCCTCAAGCTCTAAACTGCCATCCCTGCCAGGAGCCCGTTTCTTCAGAACCTCGGTCTCCTAGCTTGGGAGCCTGGGTGGGTGTGCCCCACCTAGGGACATGGGGTACAAAGAGCAGCAACACTGCCAGTGGTGAGTCTCTACCTGTGTGTCCCTGAGTGTCTGCATTTGTGTGGCAGCAGCTCAGAGTGAGAGGGTGAGGGAGACATGCCTGGGCATGTCTGGTGGGGCAGGCTGGCCAGAAGCCTGGCTGCCTGAAGACCAAGGAGATCCTTGGGAGAGGTGACAGGATTCAGAGGCGGGAGGGAACGCCTAAGTCGGGGAGCAGAGGACTGCTCTGGGCCAGCGGGGTGGTCACCGGTGATTAGGACATGGTGGTGGTTGTGGGTAGCATTTACTGAACACTGACTAGGGGCCTGGAACTGTGTGCAGGTCCTTTGTAAGATCATTTTATCCTGAGAACAATACCATGAGTTGAGGCTTATCCCCACTTTGCAGATTTAAAAAAAAAATCAAAGGTGTGGCCGCGCTCGGTGGCTCAGCCTGTAATCCCGCGCCTTTGGGAGGCTGAGGTGAGTGGATTGCCTGAGCCCGCGGGTTCAAGACCCGCCTGGGCAGG
>NW_007253575.1:241533-242958 GCF_000164805.1 Carlito syrichta | reverse complement strand
AAAAAAAAAAAAAAAAAGAAAAATCAAAGGCGTAGTCTGGAGTGGGATGGCACAATCACAGCTCACCGCAGACTCAACCTCTTCCGCTCAGATGATCCTTCCGCCTGAGACCCAAGTAGCTGGGACTACAGGTGTGTGCCACCAAGCCCAAATAATTTTTCTGGTTTTTTGTAGAGATGAGGTCTTGCTATATTGCCCATTCTGGTCCTGATCTCCTTGGCTCAGGCAATCCTCCCACCTCAGCCTCCCAAAGTGTTGGGATTACAGGTGTGAGCCACCACACCCAGTCTGCTTTTCAGATTTTACATTGTGTAGTTTACAGATGACACCACCAATCATCGCTGGTGTCCCAGGTTGTCTGAAATTCTGACTGCTGTCCTCTCTGGAACTCAAGAGCCCTTCTGGGGACATCCAGAAATACTGGGTGGTGTTTGGGGCGGGGGGACTGGTGTGGTGTTGCTCAGAGCCAGCCAAATATGGTTCCTTTTGTTCTTGTGTCTCAGATTGGCAGGGTCTGGGAAGTCTTTAAAAAACAGAATTGAGCTGGGCTCGGTGGCTCAACCTGTAATCCCGTGCCTTTGGGAGGCTAAATTGAGTGGATTGCCTGAGCCCGCGGGTTTGAGACCCACCTGGGCAACTTGGTGAGACCTCATCTCTACAATAAATCAAAATGAGCCGGGCGTGGTAGCGTGCGCCTGTAGTTCTGGCTACTTGGAAGGCTGAATGCCGGGCTCGGTGGCTCAGCCTGTAATCCCGCGCCTTTGGGAGGCTGAGGTGAGTAGATTGCCTGAGCCCGCGGGTTCGAGACCCGCCTGGGCAGCGAGACCTCATTTCTACAATAAATCAAAAAATCAGCCAGGCGTGGTAGCGCATGCCTGTAATTCCGGCTACTTGGAAGGCTGAGGCGGAAGGATCGCTGGAGCCCAGCAGGTCAAGACTGCAGTGGCCGGGAGCGGCCACTGCACTCCAGTCTGGGCGACAGAGTGAGACTCCAACTCAAAAAGAAAACAAACAAAAAAAACCCAGAATTGGCTGGGCTTGGTGGCTCAGCCTGTAATTCCAGCACTTTGGAAGACTGAGGCGAGGGGATTGCCTGAGCCTGTGGGTTCGAGACCAGCCAGGGCAACTTGGCGAGACCCTGTCTCTACAATAAATAAATAAATAAATTAGCTGGGCATAGTTGCGCACACCTGTAGTTTCAGCTACTTGGAAGGCTGAGGCGGAAGGATTGCCGGAGCCTAACAGGTTGACACTGGGGTGGCCATGAGTGTGCCATGGCACTCCAGCCTGGGTGACAGAGTGAGACTCCAACTCAAAAAAGCCAAAACAAAATCAGAATTATTTTCACCCTGGACTCCAAGATGCTATACCTTTGCTACAAGCAGGTACAACTTGCTTTTTTTTTTTTTTTGAGTTAGAGTCTCA
>NW_007253575.1:232430-241513 GCF_000164805.1 Carlito syrichta | reverse complement strand
CAGGGCAATCCACTCACCTCAGCCTCCCAAAGGCGTGGGATTACAGGCTGAGCCACCGAGCCCGGCTACAACTTTCTTTTAAAAACTTGTTTAAAGTGCGTCCTGGGCTGGCTCCTCTGGACCACACTACTACTAACTGACCCCAAACTAACAACTCAACCCTTCTGGGCCAAGTGACAGAAGCAAATAAATCCCAGAGTGTCAGAGATGGCCACACACTGAACATGAGTAAGCAGCAGACACCGATTTGCAAGAAAATGCTGATTTGTGACAATGTGATCTATAGGAAGGGGAACTGTCCTCCTCCCTGTTGGTGAGGACAAGCAACTTCCATCAGAGTTGCTCTCCCAGGGCTTGTTCGCAGGCCACTTGTGAGGAACTCGGAACCCTGCCCTTGCAGTTACTTTGAGTTACGGAGGCAAGTTGGCAAGCTGCCTAGAAATGCCCACCTCATGCTCAGGCCTGGTATTTGTGATGAAGTAATAGACAAGAGCAATTCCGCTGTGCCGTGCAGTTAATTGCCACCATTCCTTTTTTATGACCAGGAAAGGCCCCATTGGATCCTCTGAGAGGAGCCACAGTGGCAAGCCAGAAGTGTAGCCTCTTTCCATTTTTAGGTTGTTAGTACTGGTGAAGCCTCTGCTTCTTCCCACTCCCTCCCCCTACTGGATCTTTCTGGAAGACTTTCAGCTCTCTCCGAATCCTGGAAACGTGTGTGCAGACACACACACAGGGACACACATAGGCACAGACACATCACACACACATATACACACAGAGACACACACAGACACAGATACATACACAGGAACACACATAGACATACTACCTTACAATGGAGACACATAGTCACAGACACACACACGGACCCACCACACACACAAGACACAGGCACAGGCACACAGACACATGCAGAGACACACACAGGCACAGGCACACCACACACACAACAGATACACAGACACGGGCACAGACACACACACGGACCCACCACACACACAAGACACAGGCACAGGCACACAGACACACAGAGACACACACAGGCACAGACACACGACACACACAGATATATACACAGATGCACAAAGACCACACACAGACACAGATGCACCCACACGAACACACGGACACACCACACACACACAGGCACACCACACACACAACACACAGACACATACAGATATACACAGGCACAGACAGACGCACCATATACACACAAACATCCACATCCACACACGGACAGTTCTGCCCTCTGGGGTGCCCCGCCCATCTCCTCACCCTGTCACTGGCTCCCAGGGTGTGAGATCCCTTTGTGCACCTTTCTGGAGTCTGACAACGACATGACAGTGTTTCATCTGAAACACACCTCCCTCCTCTCCATCCTCCCATGGCCTCCATCTTCATTGTCTTCGTTGTCTTCATTGCTCGCTTGCCATCCCGACAAGGTGACAGCCTAGCTCCCACCCTGCCCAGCCCGCGATTCCACTCTCCACACAGAGCCAGGGTGAGCTCTGACACCTTCTCAGCCTGGGTCTTCTGTCTCCCACCTCCACTGTCTCCCTCACCCACGCATCACTCTAGGGTTTCCTGAGACACTCAGCTCGCCCTGGCTCTGGGCGCCTGTCCTGCGACACCCACCCCCAGCCCCTCATCCAGGAGGCTTTTCCTCCTGCTGCCTCTTCTCACCTGGTAGGTGTAGTTTAGATCTTAGCCTCCTCTGGAGAGAAGTCTTCCTTGATCTCTCTAAAGTAGCCTCCTTTTTCTCTCTTACAGGATCCTACTTATTTTCCCCAAAGGGCACATCACAGTCTGCAGTGCTTTCGTTGTGTGTCCTCGTATATTGTATCTCCTCCACCAGAATGTTGTTTTGAAAGCCTGTGAATTGTTCTAACTGCAGTGTCCAGAATAGCACTTGACAGTGAACTTGCTCATAAATGTCTGTTGAATAAATGAATGAATGAATGAGAGTACATTAGAGGGTAGGCATAGTGGCTCACGCCTGTAATCTCAGCACTTTGAGAGGGCGAGGCAGGAAGATTGCTTGAGCCCAGGGGTTTGAGACCAGCTTGGGCAACACAGCAAGACCTTGTCTATAAGGTGGTGCATGCCTGAGTAACTGAGTAGTCCCAGCTACTCAGAAGGCAGAGGTGGAAGGATTGTTTGAGCCCAGGAGGTTGAGGCTGAGGTGAGCCAGTATTTGATCATTGCACTCTAGCCTGAGTGACAGAGTGAGAATCCAACTCACAAAAAAGGAAAAAAAAGAAAGTACATTAGAGCAGCAGTACCCAACCTTTTTGGTATCAAGGGACTGGTTTAGTGGAAGACAATTTTTCCACAGACTGGGGATGGGGGAATGGGGATGTACAGTCTGCTAATCACTGCCTCAGCTCCACCTCAGATCATCCGACATTTGATTCTCATTAGGAGCACACAACTTAGGTCCCTCGGATGCGCAGTTCACAATAGGGTTCACGCTCCTATGAAAATCTAATGCCCGCTGCTTATCTGACAGTAGACAGATCTCTGCTTGCCCACTGCTTACCTCCTGTTCCGTGACCTGGTTCCAAACAGGCCAAGGATCAGTACCGGTCCGCAACCCAGGGGTGGGGTACCCCTGCATTAGAGGGATCGAGTGAAAAATTCTCCTAAGGTGGGGAAATGTTACAGTGTGGAGGGATTTGGGGAGGTAGAAGCTGCTCAATGTGGAGGACAAGACAGAGTTGTGTGAGGGCCTTAGTGGTTGCGGGAGCCTGCTGGGTTTGATGAGGGTGTTTTAGAAGCACAGGCCCTGGGGACGGTGTCTGGGAGGGTCCTGGGAGAGTCACAGCCGCTGGTATAGACCTCTTCGCATCTATGCTGAGAACAAATTGGTATGTGATTTCAGCACAAACAAGAAGCCCGGCTTTCCCACCCATATTAAGTAGATTGAGAGTAATTCGTCTGGGGTGAAAATAATCACCATTTAATTGGTTTTAAATATGCTAACGGCTGTGTTGAAAACACAGTGATGGGAGCAGATGCCAGCATACCTTCAGGGGTGTGACCTTTATGACTAATGAGTGAAGCAGTACCCCCAAAGATAACTTGGGGTGCATTTGTGAATTGTCAAGTAGAGATCTGGAAGAAACAGACTTCAGGACGCAAGAAGGACTCGGTGTGAAGGGGAGCAGACGGTCCTGGCATGGGAAGCAGAGGAGGCGAGTTCTTTAGAGGTTTGACTTGGGCATGAGAAAGAAATCAGACATGATTTTTGAGATATTAAAACACTGGATTTTCATTCTGGGTAATGGAGGTGCTCCTATTCACCAAATCAACAGGGTTTATGGCTTTAGGGGTATCCAAACATCCCAGAACAAAGAAGTCTTTCTCAGCTTTGTGATTTTTTTTTTTTTTTGAGTTGGAGTCTCACTCTGTCGCCCAGACTGGAGTGCAGTGGCATACTCCTGGCCACCGCAGCCTCGACCTGCTGGGCTCCGGTGATCCTTCTGCCTCAGCCTTCCAAGTAGCTGGAACTACAGGCATGTGCTACCACGCCCGACTAATTTTTGATTTATTGTAGAGATGAGGTCTCGCCAAGTTGCCCAGGCGGGTCTTGAACCTGCGGGCTCAGGCAATTCACCTGCCTTGGCCTCCCAAAGTGCTAGGATTACAGGCTGAGCCACCAAGCCTGGCCAGCTTTGTGTTTCAAACTAGATTTTAATAAGTCCACAGCGAACTAACAGTTAAGAACCTTGAGAGCCCAGTTGTTAAGAGGGAGGATTTCTGCTTTCCAAGAAGATCCCGTCTCTCTATCCAGAGCAGATTTTGGGGATTTGAGCACAATTCGATGGGTTAAACTATGATGGGTATAGGAACAGGGGGTTCTATACAAGGGATAGCTTCCTGCCCCACAGGAGGCACGAAAAACTCATTTGGTGCTGAGAGAAGCTTGGGGGGAGACTCAGAAGGGATAGGGGGCTCGACATGGCAGCTCACATCTGTAATCCTAGAACTTTGGGAGACCAAAGTGAGTGAATCATTTGAGGCCAGGAGTTTCAGACCAGCCTAGACAACATAGTAGGACTCTGTCTGTACAAAACATTTAAAAAAAATTAGCCTAGGAGGATTGCTTGAGCCCAGGAGTTTGAGGCTGCAGTGAGTTACGACTGTTGCCACTGCACTCCAGTCTGGGTAGCAAAGCAAGAGCCTATTTCTGACAAAAAAAAAAAGAAAAGAAAGGATGAGGAGACAGGGTACAGTGCTGCACATCCTACCCACCACCCACAGCCTCAGGATGAGGCCAGGGTGGTCAAAACAGCCTGTGAAGGTTGACAAGATATAGAAAGCAGAGGGGCTTCTGCCTCTACCTCGCCTTCGGATCTCTGGAAGAGACTCCCCTGCATGTGTCCACACAGGACAGCTTGGCATGGTTGAAATGCGGGCGAATTGTGTTTTGACAGAATGAGGGCCTAGACAGTGGCTCTTGCTTCCACATGGCCTGCGTGAAGGTGTGTCTGGAATGTCCCACGTGTCCCCTGGGAGTGTAGAAAGAGGCTGGGAATTAGAAGCCAGTCATGCTGCTGAGGGGCAACTGGGTCAGGGGACCCTGAGGTAGAGGCTCAGGGTGGACAGCCAGAGCAGGGACCAGAGGAAGGATGTGGCTGAGACCCAGTGGATCAGCAGTGCCAGGGAGCACTGAGGAGGGCCTGGGCAGCAGAGGCTGATCAGTCTGGCTAGGAGCACTTACTGGGTCAAGAGCAACCCAAACCCAGGATACAAGGGGCGGGAGAAGGTATGGCTTAGGAACAGCATGCAGGAAAGGCATTGGAGGGTTTTCATTCACGATAAGGTCAAAATGAGTCCCCGGCATATTAAGATCTGTAAGCTAAATGAAGGTGTGGTAGCCTTCTCGGCGGACTCCGGTCCCATTCTTCTCCTGGCTGGTCAGCTCACTTCTGGAAGACTGCAGTCATGCGGAGGTCTCACTTTGGGAGGTCTCACTTTGGGAGTGAACAGACACACCAGATCCCACACCGGAGAGAGTGGTGAGAAATCTCCATCTAAGAGTGGGTTGAAAGGAATCAAGAACATGCGGTCTGGAGAAAGAGAGCTCAAGGCTGACACACTGCTTGGGTTCTGTCTGTTCCCTGGAGCAGACCCGATGTATGGGTGTTACGGCGAGAGTTCCGCTCCAAACCCAAAAGAACTGTCTCCTAATTCGAAGCTGGCAGGGGCAGAATCAGGACACTTCCTGAATGTTTTGCATCCGAGCAGAAGGCGGGACACTATACAGGAGACTCAGATGTCTGCCTGGATCAGGCACCTGGACAGCCTTCAGATTTCTTCCAACCTTAAGATTCTGTGATTCGCTGAATGAAATTCTAATTTTACAGTTTCTGACTCAGAGGCAGAAGAGGCTCCTGTTTTGAGTCAGAGTACCCGAGTGGAAAGATCCCAGTTCCTTGGAGACGGACAGACCTGGCTCCTGAGATGGGCTCTCGCTGGTGTCCTGGAGAACTTCTTTCCCCTTTCTGAATCTCAGTGTTCTCGTCTGTAAGATGGAGATATTTACCTGGCAGAGTTTTGCTGGCATTAAGTGAATCAATATAACGAAAGGCTACCACATGGCAGGTTGTGTGTGTGATGTGTGTGTGTGTGAGTTGGGGAAGGGGAAATACAGGACCTTCGTCCTGCTATAAAATCGCCTTACTGCCTACTGGTTAATTTTTTCTTTGTAAGACCAGCTTACAGGGCAAGGAAACATCGAGTTTAATGAAAAGATGAAACAGATGTGGATGTGGTGTGGACAGATTCTGACTTGAATCTTCTTATAGAAGGGGAGGGTCTGATGTGGGGAGGAAGGGAGGCACCCATGACTTTACTGGGTGAGGGGGCAAGAGGAAGTCCCCCACTGAGGGCCACAGGGGACCCGTTGGCTTGGCACCTAGGCTTCAGGTCGGGGGGTGAGGGGCTGCATAGGCGCTCCTGTCTTTTGGGAAAGGAGTGAGCCATGCCATCTGCCTCCCCCAGGACTGCGCCAGATCCCAAGCAGCCTCTAGCTGTGAAGGGCACCGGTTTTCTATCAGCGTCCCTGCCTCAGCGCGACCTCTCCCCCGGGGACACTTGCGTTTCAACTCTCGGCCAGTGTGACTCTCCACTGGGGGCCTCTCTCTGGTGACAGTGTGGGTGGGCGTGGGCGCAGCTGGCACCACGCCCAGGTCTGTCTCTTTGCAAAGCCAGGTTGAGTCCTGACTATCTTGGGGACCGGCACTGAGTTGAGAAAAACAGGTCCAAAGCCCTGTTGGAGATGCTCCCCCTCCCCCATTGCCCGGAGCACCCACCCCTTGGAGGAAGTGAGTGGGTCCTGCTTCGGGCCTCCAGTGGCTGAAGCTGACTCAGTGATTCCTGGAAGGTGGTGATGTCACGGTGACATAGCAGTTCCCCTCTCCAGCCAAAGTCAATAGGGTGGGTGCCGAGTGTCTCTTATTGGTACGGAAGCCTGAGGCTTTCTCAGGAGTGACAAGCCCCCTCCCTGGTTTGCGCAGGCCACTTAACGCCACCTTCATCAATAGGACCTTTCCACGATCCCCACAGCTCCAATCATCTGTTCCTATGGTAAGCCCATGTTCTCGACTTCTGGAGGAAGTCCTGATTGATTTTAAACATCCTGCCCTCTTGCTTTTCCATGTAAACGAATTGACAAATCTTAGAAAATCATCCCGGGTCTGCCTGTGCCTCTTGACGCTTTGGGAACAGGGAGCCACCAAGCTTTCTCAAAACCAGAGCATGTGGTCGGTCACGTGTTCCCTCAAATCTCCAGCTTCACATCTGCATGTCTTTTCAACAATATTAATAGGTTCTTTAGAATCTGCATCTGTGTCTATTTCTTTTGTCTCCTCCAGGACTCCCTCATGGGCTGAGTGTATGGGAAACTCCAAGTGCGCTTATGGGGGGATGGGAAGTGAAGCTTAGCTTGCCGTCCAGTCCTTGTCAAGAGCTGCCTCCCACTACTTCATGGGGGGAGAGAGGGCCCCATGGCTGATGGGTCGGTAAGAGGTAGATGTCTTTTGCTTTTCGGGTCGGTGCTATATTGAAAGATGACTGCAGTCCCCATGTGGGTTTGGGGAAAACCCGGCAGGACTTGCGGGGGTCGGGGAGCTTTCGGGAAAACCACTCCCTACTCCCTGTTTACCAAAGTCCGGACTCCCTGGGAGGCCGCGTCAGACCCACGTGGAGTAAAATGGATCCTTTGTAAGCTGGAGCCTGCGTTGAGACGCCTCCCCTGCGGTCCTTCCCAGGCTGACCCTTGTGTCACAAGGAACCCTGCGCCGCCTTGCGCTGCCCGACGCTGCCCCCTGCAGGCGACCGGCGGACACAGCCCGCCCACCGGGGCGCAGGCTCAGTCCTGCCGCCCAAATGATGGCTTTTCATCACCTAAAGTTGTCAGAGCAGCTAATAGCGCATAAACAGGAAGAAAATTAGGCGTCTCTAAGTGAATTGGGTGTTGAAAGACCCTGAGATAGATGGCAGGGACGGTGAGAATGACTGATGGAGAGTGAAGTTCGAAGTAGGTTGGGAGCAGAAGGAACCAGCGTTTAAAATGATCACCTCTTTTGAATCAAGGCTCACCACAGCCTGAAGAGGCAGCTGTTCTGATCTCCTGTTTCACGGGTGGTGGACTCGAGTCTTAGAGAAATTAAATAACTGCCCAAGGTCATATAGTGAGCAAGTGAAGGAGCCAGTGACCCCAGAGCTCCATGATCTCTGTCGTTCAACTGATCTTGCCCTTGAGGAAGACCCCTTTTTGCAGGGTGTGGACTGGGTTCTTTGGAATGAAGGTGAAATTTCAACAGGAAATTCTCTTCACTACAAGAGTTTTCTGCTGTAGCCTCTGGGATGTGATTTGAGGCATATTGGGAAGATTTCCCTACCTGAAAATACCATGCCAATGTGCTCATCACGTTGCCTGAAATTTCACTATTATAGAGTCATTCCTTTCATTAAGATTGGCTAGCCGGGCTGGGTGGCTCAGCCTGTAATCCCAGCACTTTGGGAGGCTGAGGTGAGCGGATCAATCCGCTTGTCAAATTGCTTTATTCCTGGGATAGAGAATTAAGGGTGTGGGGAAATTGGAGGACAACAGATGCGTCAACTTCCTAATTTTGTTCCTGGAAGCCTAGAGGTTCCTCAAACTGAGAACGTCCCAAACTAACGCTTCGCCTTTTCCCCCACACTGCTCCTTTCTCCAACAGTCAGCTTAGAAATCATTAAGTTGCCCTCACTCCTCCATCTGATTGGTCCTGAGGTGCGACCCAGCCTTCCCCTGAAGTGTTGCTTGAATCTTCCCCTCCACACTCTCGCTCTCTGGTCTGGCTCTGGGACTTCATTCTTGAATCAAACCTCAGTACAGCAGGGAGAGAGCTTTCTTTCTTTCTTTCTTTTTTTTTTTTTTTTTTGAGTTGGAGTCTCACTCTGTCGCCCAGACTGGAGTGCAGTGGCCACTTCTGGCCACCGCAGCCTCGACCTGCTGGGCTCTGGCGATCCTTCCGCCTCAGCCTTCCAAGTAGCTGGAACTACAGGTGCGCGCTACCACGCCTGGCTCATTTTGATTTATTGTAGAGATGAGGTCTCGCCAAGTTGCCCAGGTGGGTCTTGAACCCGCGGGCTCAGGCAATCCACTCACCTCAGCCTCCCAAGGCGTGGGATTACAGGCTGAGCCACTGAGCCCAGCTTGAGAGAGCTTTCTAAAATGTAAATCTGAAAATGCTGCCCTTAAAGAAAGTGAAAACCAGAGTCAGGCATGGTGACTCACATATGTAATCCCAACACTTTGGGAGGCCAAGATGGGAGGATCATTTGAGGTCAGGATTTTGAGAACAGCCTGGGCAACATAGCGAGACTCCATCTCTCTTTTTTTTTTGAGTTGGAGTCTCACTCTGTCGCCCAGACTGGAGTGCAGTGGCTGCTCCCGGCCACCACAGCCTCAGCCTGCTGTGCTCCAGCTATCCTTCCACCTCCCTTCCAAGTAGCTGGAACTACAGATGCGTGCCACCACGCCCAGCTAATTTTTTGATTTATTGTAGAGATGAGGTCTCACCAAGTTG
>NW_007253575.1:215515-232315 GCF_000164805.1 Carlito syrichta | reverse complement strand
CCCGGGAGCATGCCACTGCACTCCAGTCTGGGCGACAGAGTGAGACTCCAACTCAAAAAAAAAAAAAATTAACCAGGTATGGTGGTGAACCTCTGTAGTCCCAGCTTACTGGAGACTGAGGTGGGAGGATCACTTGAGCCTAAGAGGTCAAGGCTGCAATGAGCCATGATGGTGCCATTGCACTCCAGCCTGTGAGACAGAGTGAGACCCTCTTTATAAATAAGGAAATGGAAAGCTCCTTAGTATTTATACACAGGACCTTGTTCCAGTCCTTCTCTCTGGCTCCAGCTCTCGCCTGGCTTCCTCCAGAACCTCCCGCTAGCACCTTCCTCCACTCCATCCCCCAGCCTTGTTATCTCCTTCACATCTCCATGCCTTTGTCCATGCTTAGCTTTTGTCAGGAAAACACTTCCCCTTCCTTGGCCCTGTAGACCACGACCACTTGTCAGTGAAGCCAGCCCTGATTCCCATCCTAAACCCCAAGGAGGAGGCATATTTTTTAATGTCTCCTCCACAAAGCCTGGTCAGTGAATGAATGAGAGTAAATGACGTCAGCTGAGGAGCAGGTTATCCAGTTCAAAGGATGTGTTGTTTTTGACATGAATACAAACCAAACTGTAGTGCATTTTTTTAATGTTGCTGTGATGTGCCGAATTTGTATGTGTGTGCATTGGTGGGATACACAGGCTCTGTTAGGGTAAATAATTTGATGGGCCTTGAACTTACACAAGCAGACTAGTTTCCGAACATTGCCATGGAGACGAATGAGAGCTCAAGCAGCAGGGTACCACTTAGGCAGTGACAGATTTTACAGAAAATGGGCTTACATGCACCTTTCTTGTCAAAAGATCTCCTGGCTAATGGGAAGAGTGCTTCGAGGCAGAATAAAACCTTACACCCCTGATGAACAAAAAGAAAAAAAAAAAAAGAAAAGAAAAAAAAAAAACACCCTGAAGTTAGAAAAACAGGAAGTATCAGGTCAGGAAGAAGATAGATTCTTAGTGATAGACCAAAAGACAACCAGGGAATAGGGATGCTGGAGCCCTGATGTGATGTTCAATTTCAGCATATTATTAGAAAATAAACAAAAGATGAGGATGTTTCAGACATATATTTATATACTCTGTTGTGCGAAATGAAGAGACTGGTCCCTTGGTCATTGGCAGAGTGTGAATCCTTTATTGCATAACCAGAACTATATAATCTCCTACACATTCACCATATAACCTTCCACATCAGGGAATGAACTTGGATTCATTCCTACCATCCTATTCACAGACCCCATTCCAGATTTTCCAGCTATCCCAACAGCGACTCTCTTTCTTTTCTGGTCCAAGAGCATATCCAGGAAGACATGTTACATTGTTCTCCTGACTCTGGTTTTCTCCAACCTGAAACCATTCCTTAGTCTTTCCCTGTCTTTCATGTCCACAACTGTTTTTAAAGAGTTCAGGACTTTCATTGTGTAGGACGTCCCTGAGTCTATCTGGTGTCCTGATCGCAAGACTTAGGTCATGCTCTCCTGATAAGAATACCCACAGAAATGATGCTGTGCTCTTCTCAGCGAATTGCATGGGGGTGGGATGGGGGAGCGGATGACGTCAACCCATCCCACAACTGGTGCGATTTATCTTGATCACCAGTCACTTTGGTGTTTGCCAGGTTTCTCCCCTGTAAAGTCATCATTTCCCCCTTTTAAATGAGTTGACATTTTGTGGGGAGATATTTCTGTTCTTTATCAAACTTCCATCCACCAACTTTAGCCTCCATTGGTGTCTTCTGCCAGAATCAACCACCACCGTGGCTCTTGCCAAATCATGGTTTTCTATTTCCACCATTCCTTCTCCTTTTATTAGTTGGTGGATTACTGTAATATAGAACTTTCTCACTTTCTCTGTATGTGTGTTTTCTTTTTTGAGACAGGGTCTTGTTCTGTAGCCCAGTCTTGAGTGCAGTGGCGCAATCACAGCTCACTGCAACCTTGAATTCTAGGGCTCAATCAATCCTCCCAGCTTTGCCTCTCACGTAGCTACAACTATAGGTGTGTGCCATCACACCCAGAAAATTTTTTAAAATTATTTTTTGTTGTCAAAAACCTGTTTGCACTGATAAAGGACTTTGGCAAAGTCTCAGGGTACAAAATAAATGTGCAAAAGACAGTTGCATTCTTTTTTTTTTTGAGTTGGAGTCTCATTCTGTTGCCCAGACTGGAGTGCAGTGGCCGCTCCCGGCCACCGCAGCCTCGACCTGCTGGGCTCCAGTGATCCTTCCCCCTCAGTCTTCCAAGTAGCTGGAACTACAGGTGCGCGCTATCACGCCTGGCTAATTTTTAAAATTTATTGTAGAGATGAGGTCTCACCAAGTTGCCCTGGCGAATCTCGAACCCGCGGGCTCAGGCAATCCACTCACCTCAGCCTCCCAAAGCGCTGGGATTACAGGCTGAGCCACCATGCCCGGCTGACAGTTGCATTCTTATACACCAATAACAAGCAGGTAGAGAACCAAATAAAAAGCACAATCCCATTCACAATAGCCACATTAAAAAAAATGAAATACCTCACCATCTTCTTAACCAGAGAAGTGAAAGACCTTTACAATGAGAACTACAAAACACTGCTCAAAGAAATCCAAGAAGACACAAACATATGGAAAAATATTCCATACTCATGGATAGAAAGAATCAACATTGTTAAGATGTCATCCTACCAAAGGCAATCTACAGATTAAATGCAATACCTATTAAATTACCAACACCATTCTTCTCATACCTGGAAAAGACAAATAAATTCATATGGAAAGATAAACGACCATGAATAGCCAAAACAATCCTTAGCAAAAGAAGCAAAGCAGGAGGTAGCACACTTCCAGACTTCAAACTTTACTATAAGGCTATAGTAATCAAAACAGCCTGGTATTGGTACAAGAACAGGCATGTAGACCAATGGAACAGAGTAGAGATTCTGGAAGCAAAGCCTCAATTTCTCAACCAACTCATCTTTGATAAAACCTCCAACAACAACCACTGAGGAGAGGAGAACCTATTTAGTAAATGGTGCTGGGAAAACTGACTGATCACATGCAGAAGATTGAAAAAGGACCCCTACCTATCACCATACACAAAAATTGACTCTAAATGGATCAAAGACCTAAACAAAAACCTCAAAGTATAAGAATCTTAGAAAATGCAGGAGACACCCTTATGGAACTTGGAACTGGTAACCAATTCCTGATCAAAACCCTAAATGCCCATACCGTAAGAAATAAGATAGACAAGTGGGACCTCATCAAATTGAAGAGCTTCTGCAAAGCAAAAGAAACCATCAAGAGAGCAGGAAGACAGCCCATAGAATGGAAAAAAATATTTGCCAACCGTATATCTGACAAAGGCCTAACATCTAGGATCTACAAGGAATTCAAATGGGCTGAAAAGAAGAAAAAACAAACAGCCTCATTAAAAAGTGGGCAAAAGACATGAATAGACACTTCTCAAAAGAACTTATATGGGCAGCCCATAGACATATGAAAAAGTGCTCAGCTTCACTAATCATCAGAGAAATGCAAATCAAAATCATACTGAGATACCACCTAACCCCAGTAAGAATGGCCATTATCAACAAAACAAACAACAACAACAGATGATGGTGAGGATGCGGAGAAAAAGGAACACTTCTACACTGCTGGTGGGAATGAAAACTAGAGCAACCTCTTTGGAACACAGTGTGGCAATTTCTGAAATAACTAGAAATTGACCTTTCATATGACCCAGCAATCCCCCTACTGAGAATATACCCAGTGGAACTCAAATCATTCTACAAAACAGATACCTGCACACTCATGTTTGTTGCAGCTCTATTCCCAATAACAAAAACATGGAACCAAACATACTGCCCATCGAAGCTGGACTGGGTGAAAAAAGTGTGGTATATATACACAATGGAATATTATGCAGCCATAAAGAAGGACAAACATATGGACTTCGCAGCAACTTGGATGGATTTAAAGTCTATCATACTCAGTGATCTATCACAGAAACAAATAGCAGAGTACCATATGTTCTCACTCATAAGTGGATCTTGAACAATTATCATAATACTATAAGAAAGGGATTGGCAGTAGTGGGAAAATTCTGGGGGGGTGGGATTGGCAGTTGAGGGAAACTGCCAGGGGAGGGAGGGGCACACCTCATCAACAAGGGTGCTTGCATAATGAACATTTGCATGCCTAATCCTGAATTGTACCCCACATCTTTAAAAAAAAGATTATTTTTTTGTGTGAAAACAGGGTCTTGTTGTGTTTCCTGGGCTGGTCTCAAACTCCTGGCCTCAGGTGATCCTTCTGCTTCAGCCTTCCAAAGCTCTGGGGATTACAGACATGAGCTACCACACCTAGCCTATGTTTGTTTGTGTGTTTATTTCAGTAGGAATTCCTGCTTTATTCAATAGATTGTGTTCCATTGCTATCCTTGTTTATTTTGATATTCAAGTAGTTTTGGTCTTCAGGGTGGCCCCTGCATTCTTTTGACGTATCTCCATCATTCTTAGCACTTCTGTACTTTATGGCACATCATATGACCTTGGCTCATCTTGTACTTTTCTGCTACAACCTGGAATTAGCTCTTTCTCCAAGGAGCTCAGCTTCCTTGCAGTGGAGGGAAGGGATGGTGTTTAGAAACCAAGATCTGGAGCCTTTGTGTGCTTATTGTTACTGGGTTGCCATTGTTTCTAGGCCCTTTCAGTGGACAGATCTAAGAAATATATGACTGCTTATTCACACACACATATATGCACACCTTTCTATAACTATTTCTTTATCTATCTGTATTTATATATTCAAAAACAATAAGTTTGTGATACTTATGCCTCCAGTTGCAATGTACCTCCAAGGTTCCTTATAGTTTTCTCCTCCATATTTCTTTTCTTTTTTTTTGAGACAGATTTTCACTCTGTTACCCAGTGTGGAGTGCCGTGGCATAATCATGACTCACCACAGCCCTAAACTACTGGGCTCAAGCTGTCCTCCTGCCTTGGCCTCATGAGTAGCTGAGACTATAGCCATGTACCACCACACCCAGCTAAATTTTCATTTTTTGTTGCTCAGGCTGGTCTTGAGCTCCTGGCCTCAAGCAATCCTCCCACCTCGGTCTCCCAAAGTGCTATGATTACAGGTGTGAGCTACTGCACCCAGCCCATATTTGTAATTCCCTTCTCCAACAGTGAGAAACCTAGCTCTCATTTTATATATTTTATTTATATATAAATATATATTTATATATAAAATAGAAATAATATATATATGCTCAGTAAGTTTACTTATTTTCTTAACATAACCAATCTCCCAATCATATCAGCTGTGCCTTTACTCTACTTCCTGCCATCCCCCCACCCCATGCCCTGTATCCTTGGATGCCAGCAGGGGCAACATCAGTGAACCTCCACATAGCAAGCCCCTCCCCTTGACGGTCCCCCATGGGGCCAAATGCTACTCTTCTGTGCCAGAAAGGGAAGGGAAGGAAAGAGGAAAGAAAGGAAAGAAGAAGCCTGTGTAGACTGTTTTAACTAAGGCTAAAAGGGAGAAGGAGATACCATTTCACTGATACCTGCAAGTGCTTTATCAAGTGTTGATTAGTAAGAAAGTGTAGATAGGTGCTCATGTATGTATGAACTAGTAATGACCATTGCTTTATTAAAGTATCTAGTTATTTTCATTTAAAATGTAATACATTGTTGATGTACCTCTCTTCACAAATGCCATGAACCCTCACAGGTAGGATGGGTATATTAGTCCATTTTGTGTTGCTATAAAGGAAGACCTGAGGCTGGGGAATTTATAAAGTAAAGAGATTTATTTGGCTCACGATTCTGCATGGTGTCAGTGTTTTCCATTGAGCCTTCAGGAACTTTTACTCATGGCAGAAGGCATCTCACATGGCAAGAGGGGGAGCAAGAGAGAGCAGGGAGATGCCAGATTCTTTTAAACAACCAGTTCTGGTGTGAACTAACAGAACAAGCACTCACTCATTACGGGAAGAACAGCATCAAGCCATTCAGGACAGATCTGTCCCCACAACCCAACACTTCCCATCAGGCTCCACCTTCAACACTGAGGATTATATTTTAACATGAGATTTGGAGGGACAAATATCCAAAATGGATCGGGGGGGAATATAAAATAACAATTATGGAGTCAAAGAAATGCCCATAAAGCAACTCACAGTTGGGTTCAGTTCTCAAGATGACAGGACACTTCTCAAAATTCATCCTCTGAAGTTGAAGCTGATGACTATACTCTGACCATTTTCCTTTATTTTACCAAATTCCCTTTAATGTGATTTACTTTTCAACCTAGCTCTGGCATAACAACATGCAACAGATAAAGAAGGAAAATCAGAGTATTTTATGACTCTATAAAGCTGTCTTTTGGGGACTCCCCCAAAAGACACTTTACCTGCTTTTAAGACACTTATCTATTCTCTCTGAAGTCTGCCACCATCCATGAAGTTTCATGTACATATTAAGAAACTTGGCTTCTTTACCATTTCTCAAGCTGCCTATTTCTCTTATTACTTTGAAAATTTCTTAGATAACTCTAGTTGACTACTTTCAGTCAGCAAATCTTTGAATCCACTTGTAGCCTGCGGGCCCCCACTTGGAAGTGTCCCACCTTGCTGGACCAAACCAGTGTAAATCTCACTTGTATTGATTGATGGTTTATTGTAACTTCTTTTTTTTTTTTTGAGTCAGAGTCTCACTCTGTTGCCCAGGCTGGAGTGCAGTGGCATGCTCACAGCTACCCCAGCGTTGACCTGCTGGGCTCCTGTGATCCTTCCACCTCAGTCTTCCAAGTAGCCAGAACTACGGGCGTGTGCTACTACACCCAGCTAATTTTTGATTTATTATAGAGACGAGGTCTTGCCAAGTTGCCCAGGCTGGCCTTGAACCCACCCATGGGCTCAGGTAATCCACTGGCGTTGTCCTCCCAAAGTGCTGGGATTACTGGCTGAGCCACCGAGTCTGGCCTTCTTGTAACATATAACCTGCTAAATTGTATATACCAAGTTACAATTCAACCAAGGCAGACATATGTTCTCAGGACCTCCTCACTCACATTTTTTCCAAAATAAACTGTCTTAAATATTTTAAAGAGTTCAGCATCTTTCATCAACAAAGCCAACAAAAATCACCCTCAAAGGGATGAGATTAGCCATCTGTGGGTGAAGCCATCTTGAAAGATGACTTATAATTGGCTTCTGGAGCCTTCCACATCTCTATGAAGGAGACTGAAGAGCCTTCCAAAATCTTCCTCTGCTGTTTTTCATTCGTTCATTAGTACTCATGTTGACATCTACCATGTTTTACCTGGTAATGTTACTATTTCTCTCTGGGGTTATGTGTCAGTCTGCTAAGCACTGGAGGGTATATCAAGAGAGCGAACACAGTTCTCATAATCAGAAAGCTTATAGTGTGGTGGGTGGGACAGACCAGTCACAAGGCCACTTCAGTGCATGTGCTGAGTGTGTTGAGAGGAGGGCGGACCCAGTTCTTACACTTGGTAGATGTGTACGGAAAGGTGGGCCAACAGAGGTGACATCTAAGCTGAGACCTGCAGGACTTGTGGCAATTTGCCCAGAGAAGGAGTGGACAGCATATTGTAGAACGAGGGCCATGTGTTCCAAGGTCTGGAAAAGTGAGAGAGTGTGGAGCGCTGGGCGAGTGCCAAGTGACCCATTGTGGCTGGAACGTCACATTTGAGGGGGAGTGGGGTAGACTTTGGGTGAGAGAGCTAAGCAGGGACTGGATCACCAGAGGTCTTGGAAGCCATGTTTAGGCATTTGGACTTTGTCCTAGGGAGAATGAGATATCCCCCCGAGTGTGTTAGGCAGACGTGTCATTTGATTGTCATCCCATTTTATTTTATTTATTTATTTATTTATTTTTTGAGTTGGAGTCTCACTCTGTTGCCCAGACTGGAGTGCAGTGGTCGCTCCTGGCCACTGCAGCCTCGACCTGCTGGGCTCCGGCGATCCTTCCACCCCAACCTTCCAAGTAGCTGTAGCTACAGGCGGGCACTACCATGCCCGGCTAATTTTTTGAATTATTGTATAGATGAGGTCTCGCCAAGTTGCCCAGGCGGGTCTCGAACCCGCGGGCTCAGGCAATCCACTCACCTCAGCCTCCCAAAGCGCGGGATTACAGGCTGAGCCACCAAGCCCGGCTTGTCATCCCATTTCAGAAAACCTCTCTGACCGTGTACAACATGTCAGCCAAACTGCAGACTGAGTCCCACAAGACAGCTCTCTACAGACACCAGCTCTAATCTGAGGATCCCCAAGGTCACCTTCTCTTCAGAGCAGCTGTTATAGATTCAGGGGTTCCCATAACTATCCTCAGGTTTGATAATTTACTAGAACAACTCGTAGAAATCAGGAAAGTCTTATAATTACAGTTTTATTATAGTAAAAAAGATACAAAGTGGAGCCCATCAAAGGAAGAGATACGTAGGGCAGAATCTGAGAGGGTTTCAAACTGGAAGCTTTTGTATCCCCAGGACACATTGCCCTCCCAGCATTGAAATGTGACAATATTCGTGGAGAACATTCACTGAAACTTTGGTGTTGCTAGCCAAAGAGGACAGACTGAGGCATGAGTCTCAATCAGTTGAGGTTTATTGAGCCAGAGCTTGAGGGTGCACTTGGGAAAAACACAAGTCACAGAAGCATCTGTGGCTAGTGTTTTCCATAGAGGTTTTCAGAAAGTTTAGTATTTATACATTTTTTTTTTTTGAGTTGGAGTCTCACTGTGTCGCCCAGACTGGAGTGCAGTGGCCGCTCCCGGTCACCGCAACCTCGACCCGCTGGGCTCCGGCGATCCTTCCGCCTCAGTCTTCTGAGTAGCTGGAACTACAGGCACGCGCTGCCACGCCCGGCTAATTTTTGATTTATTGTAGAGATGAGGTCTTGCCAAGTTGCCCGGGTGGGTCTCGAACCCGTGGGCTCAGGCAATCCACTCACCTCAGCCTCCCAAAGGCACGGGATTACAGGCTGAGCCACTGAGCCTGGCTTATACATTTTCTTAAAGGGGAGGTAGGCATGTAGCAAGAGGGATGGGTAGGCGATGAGGAGAAGGGTTACGTTTTTGTAGGACTTTAGTGTCCGGTAAATCTACATTTTACATAAGAGAAAGGGAAATGGTCAGGCACGGTGGCTCAAACCTGTAATCCCAGCACTTTGGGAGGTTGAGGTGAGAGAATTGCCTGAGCCCAGGGGTTCGAGACCAGCCTGGGCAACTTGATGAGACCTCATCTCCACAATATATCAAAAAATTAGCCAGATGTGTAGTTCTAGTTACTTGGAAGGCTGAAGTGGAAGGATCACCTGAGTCTAGCGGGTCGATGCTGGGGTGGCCATGAGCATGTCACTGCACTCCAGCCTGGGCGACAGAATGACTCCAACTCAAAAAAAAAAGAACAAAAAACAAAGATAAAGGGAATATTTGAAGAAAGGAGGGGAGAGTAAAGGAAGACTCAGGGTAGATGGAGAATAATTGATCTCCATCCTGTCTTTGTTCAGCACCTGGGACGATAAGCTTGTCATCAACATGATCAGTGTGAACTCAAGCAGACTTTTCAGACTTAGGAGTTAGACTTAGCACAAACCTAAAGTTACAATTGGCATATGTCCTTGTTTATGGAAGAGTATACACTGTGAAAGGTTTTGAGGCCAGCAAACAATTTTCTTACGATCTGTGGGTGCAATAACGCTGAGATGCCTGAGGTCTTTTGCCTTTCTCTGGGGACCTACCTAATGTGTGGTGCTCTGATATAGGTTGTGAAGTAACAGTGGCTCATTTGAGAAGAGAATGGCGGTGTTGGGTGACTTTGCCTCCAGGCTTAACTTTCCTTGTAGCATGAGGAGTTTGGGGATCCTGAGATTTAAAAAAAATTTTCCTCTACAGTGTGTCCAGAGTTTTCACTGAGGTTTTATGAGCTAGGCATGATTGACTGAATTATTGCCTAGATGGTTGGACTCAATCTGCAGGCCCCCTCCCCTTTCCAGAGGCTGACCTCACATGACCCAATACCCCAACCCTCTAATCACATGGTTGGTCTTTTTGGCATGGCCAGCCCCTACCCTGAGTCTTCTCATTGTGAAGGAAGGACCAACCACCAATGACAAAAACACTTGGGAAATTGCAAGGGTTTAGAGGTTATTTCCCAGGAGGTAGGACAAAGGTCAGACCTCTCTTTATTTATTTTTATATTTTTATTTTATTTTATATTTTAAGTTGGAGTCTCACTCAGTTGCCCAGGCTGAAGTACGGTGGTACAATCTCAGCTCACTAAAACCTTGACCTCCTAGGCTCAGGTGATCCTTCCTCTTCAGCCTCCCGAGTAGCTGGGACTCCAGATGTGTACCACCATGCCCAGCTAATGTTTTATGTATTTATTTTTGTAGAGATTAAGTCTTGCTATGTTGCCCAGGCTGGTCTTGAGCTCCTGGGCTCAAGTGATCCTCCTGCCTCAGCCTCCCAAAGTGCTGAGATTACAGGTATGAGCTGCCAGGCCTGGCATAGACCTCTCCTGAGATGAAGCCCAATTCCTTACTATACACTGTGGTATGGCAATGAGATGGGATGAGAGCAAGGCTAGAAGCGGGGAAACCAAGTTGGTGGTTGCTACAGTAATCCAAGGAAGAGAACATGGTGGCCTAGACCAAGGAACAGCAGAGGGGAAGAAAGAAGTAGAAGGATTTCAAATGCATTAACCCTGTGGTTGACTGTTGGATAAGGGAGTCGAAGGAGGAGGAGTCGAGGATGATGGGCAGATATCTAGCCTGGGCAAATCATTAGTTTGGGGCTGCTGTTTGGCAACATCTCTGATTTTTCAGTTTCTTCATCAACCCGCCTAGCAGAATGCTTGGTACATAGTAAGCATTCAGCAGTATCTGTTGAGTGAAGGATGAATGGACAGACCCATCTTCAAGGAGAAGAGGCAGTGATTGAACCTAGACTATTGCGAGAGAGTTGGCTGGGCTCACAAATATTTATTGTCCACTTCTGAAACAGGGCCACAAATAACACCCATTTTGAGCAGCCAGACGTTTTCACCTTCCATGTGAGACACTCCCCAGGGCTATTTAAGTATGTGTGTGTATGCGTATGTGTGTAATAAGGGGTGGTTCTGTGCAAGTTGTGAATTTCACTGTTCATTTGAAAGCCAGATTAATACTACAATATTGGATAAACTTTTATATTGTGTGTGCTTAGAATGAAATTGGGATGAACATTGGGGAGGAACTTTCTTTCCCCTCACTTCACGTTTCCATATGGGAGGCATTTGCTTAGAGTAACACTCCTGTTTTCTCTCCGCCCCTTATTCTTTTTCCTGAACTTACTTAGTGAGCCTGGAAAGGGAACGGAGGGTACCTAGCTCAGTCCCTGCCTGCCTGCAGAGAGCAGACATTATCATCATTATCATTGCTTTCAACCAGATGCTAGTGAGGCAGGCTCCACAGTGGAAGTTAAAGGGGCTGTGCTAGAGCCTGGGTGTGCAAGTCCGCCTCATGCTGGGATGCAGTGCTAGGAGGGTCACTGGGTCCCTAATCACATATCCTAAATAGGTTTCATTATTAATACATTCATAAAAGAGGAATGATATTTGTTTCTATCTCTCCCCAACACTGGGCTCACAGCTGAAGAAAGGAGGTCTGCAATCAAGTTGGTGTGGCCTGAATGACCCAGCCTGGGTTCCCTGAGTAGTGGTTTTATGGCTCCCTCACAGAAGTTCCCATTTGTTTTAGTTCATTTTTGGTAATTTATTAAGGAAAGAAACTTATGTCTTACAGTCCTGGAAGGCTGGGTAGTCCAAGCTCAAGGGTCTGCATCTGGTGAGGACATTCTTGCTAGCAGGAACTCTCTTCAGAGTCCTAAGGCAGTGTGGGGCATCACATGGCCAGAGGGTTCACAAGAGAGAACCAAACTGGCATTTCATAACAGACCCATTCTCGTGATAACTAGCCCACTCCCCTGATAGCCCATTAATCTATCAATTCATTAATCAAATTAATCACTAATCAGAACCCTCATGACCCAGTTGCCTCTTAAAGGTCCCACCTCTCAATACTGCTGCATTGGGGATTAAGTGTCAACATGAGTTTTGGAGCAACAAACATTCAAAGTATAGCACTGTTTTTTTAGAGAGCTTTCCAGACCCCTTTCATGATTAGAGTATGGTTATACAGTCTGAGATGGGATTGAGTTAGGGAATATTGGATTGCAATTTCCAATTGGTTTTAAGAACCATGAACGTGGTGCTCAATAAATACTTGTTGATGCCTTTGGGAACGTGGTGCTGGTTTGTGTAGTATTGGTGTTGGGTGGTTTCGGGGCCAGACACCAGTGGATATGAGCAATATCTGGGGACTTTTCCAGTGCTAACCATTAGGTGCCACTTGTTATACCATAAAAATCCTCCAAGTCAAAATGATTTAAGTTTGGAAGTAAAGGTCATCTTTGAAAGATTGTGTCACTCCTGAAAAATTCACGCCGCTTATTACAGATTGCCGTGATGATAAAAGAGGTGAGTTGCTAAACTGAGAAAAATGTACAGAGTGGAAAAAGAGACTGAAATACACACCATGATACTATTTTATCAAAATTATTACTTTGATCTAGGCTTTAGAAGTTGTTGTTGTCAGGTGTTGTGGTTCATGCCTACAATCCCAGCACTTTGGGAGGCTGAGGCAGGAGGATTGCTTGAGCCCATGGGTTTGAAACCAGTCTGGGCAACATAGAGAGACCTCATCTCTACAAAAATAAAACTAAAAAAAAAAAATTAGCCCGGCTTGGTAGTATACTCTTGTAGTCTCAGCTATTTGGAAGGTTGAGCACAAGAGGTCAAGGCTGTGGTAAGCCATGATCATGCCACTGCATTCCAGCCTGGGTGATGGAGTGAAACCTTGACTTAAAAAAAAAAGTTATTCCTTGTCTCATGATACTGGTAGGCAATACATCTCCAAAGAATTTGCCAGCCACACTGGGGAGTGTCCTCTCTACCAAAGGGTGCAGTCATGGAGTGAGAGCCCCATTCCTGATCCCAGACATCCCGGGTCTGTTTTGAGAGACAGATTTAAGGAAAGTCTTAGCAGTGCTAGGTGGTATAAGCCAGAATATGGTCTGTGGAGCCAGGTAGAACTTGGTCTGAATCCTACTTCTGTTGTGTGTGACCTTGGGCATATAAATTGAACCTCTCTGAGCCACTGTATTCTTATCTGTGAAATAGGAATGGTGACATCACACAATATACTTGCCTTATTGACATGGACATGTGAGACCCTTTCTCTCAGACTCGATTCTGATGGCATCGGAAGACTACCAGGCTTGGTGTCCACTTATTAGTAGTATTAATTTCCTCTACGAAGTTGCCCTGACATCTTGAACCCAGTTGGGCATTACGAACTCTCCACCTGATCACCTACCTGGATCGTATCTTGCTTTGCTGAGTGAGCTTTCTATTCCTGTTATTTGCATTTTACTTCCTCAATTAGACTGTATTCTCTTTCAGAGTAGAAACTTGTATCTTTTCCAAAGTTACCATTTTTGAATCTTTACACAGAGCCTTTTTGCATATAGCAGTGGCTTAAAAAGTAGAGATCGATTGATATTTTACCTACTTTTGTCTCTTAATAAGTGCCTCAGAGTCACGAGGAAAACTTAGCCTACAGGAGGTCGTTACTATGAAGTAACAATGTATTTATTCATTTATCTGTTTATGTCTTACCCTGCCATGACTCACACGTCCCAGTGAGGACTTTAGCCGTATAAGGGCCACTGTGAAGGCGAACTATTATTCCAAGGAGGCTGTCACCTTGCGAGGCATTTTTGGAACTCTTCTTGCTTTGAATCAGCGCCAAAGCTGGGGTGGTGAATCTTCACACCTCCTGGGAGGAGTTATTTTTGGAAACAATAAAAGTCATTTTGACCAAATTCGGTAGGTATGGTCATTCGGGGGCTGAGTGTGGCCAGGGATGGGCAGGGGATTGATCATCAGTTAATGTTTAATCGGGCATTTCCAATGTGTCAGGCATTTTACATTCATGGTCTTATTTTAACCTTAATATCATATCTATGAGCCGGGTGCAGTGGCTCACACCTGTAATTCCAGCACTTTTTTTTTTTTAAGGAATGGGGGACATGGATGACTGGAAGGTGAGAAAGTATTTATTGAGAAGACAGAAAAGCTCCCACAGCAGGAGGGGACCTGAAAGAAGGTTGCCTCCCAGCACTTTGGGAGGTGGAGGCGAGAGGATTGTCTAAGCCCATGGGTTCGAGATCAGCCTGGGCAACATGAAGAGACCTCATCTCTACAATTAAAAAAAAATGACTGGGCTCGGTTGGCTCAGCCTGTAATCCCAGCACTTTGGGAAGACACGGCGAATGGATTGCCTGAGCCTGCAGGTTTGAGACCAGTCCTGGCAACTTGGCAAGACCTCATCTCTACAATAAATAAAAAATTAGCTGGGTGTGGTAGCATGCGCCTATAGTTTTGGCTACTTGGAAGGCTGAGGCAAAAGGATCACTGGAGCCCAGCAAGTTGACGCTGGAGTAGCCATAAGTGGGCCACTCTAGCTTGGGCGACAGAATGAGACTCCAACTCAAAAAAAAAAAAATTATCTGAGCATGGTGGCACAAGTAGTTCTAGCTATGTGGAAGGCTTAGGCAGGATTGCCTGAGCCCAGCAGGTCAAGGATGCGATGGCCATGAGCATGCCATTGCATTCCAGCCTGGGTGATAGCAGGACGCCGACTCAAAAAAAAAAAAAAAAAACCTTTGTGAGGCAGGTGCTATTACTGGCACCATTTTACAGAAAAGGAACCTGAGGCCTGGAAAGTGGAAACTACTCTGCCTGTACAGGGACCCCGTTACTAAGCTAGTGTTGGGGGGGCATGAAGCAGGCAGGGCAGACATACCTGAGTGATCCTTCTGCACCCGGTAGAGATGAGGGGTGTGGATGCCTTATCTAAAGATAACAAAGCCAAGAACAGGGGCATCTGAATTGGTGGGAGCAGGGAGAAGAATGTGGAGCAGGCAGGAACCCCAAAGGGCTGAGAAAACTGGTCAGATCCTGCAGCGTGGGCAAGTGCAGGCACCTGAGGCCCCTTGGAGAAGACAGGAGTGCACTGGTACCCATGTGGGGACCTCTGTGCAGGTGGTGATGGTCACTAAAATCCCCAACCAAAGGATATCTATCCTTTTATGCCTCCCTTTTCTACTTTCTTAAAATTGTATTCATGTTTGCTGACTATAAAAGGAGTTCAAATTCATTGTAGAAAACTTGGAAAATATAGAGGAGCATAAAGAAAATAAAAGTCATCTATAAAAGTCCCTCTCCTCCCCCAGATCTCAGGCTCTGCTAAGCCAAGGCCGCTGAGCGGATCAGCACACACCGGGTTATTTATAGAGAGCTCCCTCCTTCCTCCCCGCCCACGCCCCTCTCCGCTTTGCTCCAGAGGAACCTTCGGCCAGGACATTCCCATGCAGCCTACTCAGGCTGCTATATAAAGCCCTGCCCTTCTCGGGGCTGGATCAGAACGTTCCTTATCTCTGTGCAGCAGGACTCATAATCTGCAGGGTTGGCAGGTGCTCCGAGGTCTGCTCAGTCGCTGCCATCAGGGTCTGCAGCCCCCATGTGGTTGTCTTCTCTGTTTCCCGCTGAAACTTGGCCAACAACACTTAACTGAAACCTCAAATATAGGAAGTTGTTTGCTTGTTTCATTAGAGGGCAGTTGCCAGACAGCTGACATGAACGTAACGGGCTTGGCAGGGGTGACTGGTGTGTCCAGCACACGTGGGCTCTGTGGTCAGTACTGATGGCCCATCACGGTGCTTCCCTTCTGAAGCAGACGTGCCAGCCCCCTACTTTCTCAGCCACCAGCCTGATTCCCCTCCCCTTTATCTCCATTAGTGTTTGGCTCAGAGTTTTCTTCATCCATATGGCTTCTACAGGCAAAGGCCTCATATGGCTGCGTGGCCTGCGGCATTTCAGTTCCAGAATTCTGGGTTGAACTTCTACCTAACTGAGAGTGGACCAGAGTGCTCACTCTGCCTGGAAAATAAGTTTCGCCGGAGGAGGCAGAACCATCTTATTGCTGCAAGTTGGGGCAAAGAGAAGGGACAAAAGAGGCAGGATATCATCCTGAAACAAATGCATAGGTTTTAAATTTGAGCTGGTGTGAAATCCTAGCTCTTCCACTTAAAAAGAAGTGTGATCTTAAGCAAATTATGTAACCCCTTAGAGGTTTAGTTTTCTCATCTTTAAAATGTAGACTATGATGTTTCCTTCTTAGAACTGTTGTGAAATTAAATAAGATGACATATATAAAGCACTGGAAACATATATCAGATGGAATTATGGTAGCTATTATAATTATTGTTAATCATATTACTATTTATGACCATTTGGATGTGAGAGGGAGGTGGCTTCTTTCTTCCCTCTCAGATTGAAGATTCAATAGGAGAGCTTTTGACCTTACTTGTAAAAAACCCATCTAGGCAGGTAGATGTGTGTTTCCATTGATATTTAAATGAGATTGTTCAAGTTCTGAGATAATTTTTTTTTTTTTTTTTGAGTTGGAGTCTCACTCTGTCACCCAGACTGGAGTGCAGTGGCCGCTCCCGGCCACCGCAGCCTTGACCTGCTGGGCTCCGGCAATCCTTCCGCCTCAGCCTTCCAAGTAGCTGGAACTACAGGCGCGCACTACCACACCCGGCTAATTTTTTGATTTTTTGTAGAGATGAGGTCTCGCTG
>NW_007253575.1:214992-215495 GCF_000164805.1 Carlito syrichta | reverse complement strand
GGCTTGGTGGCTCAGCCTATAATCCTAGCACTTTGGGAGGCCAAGGTGAGTGGATTGCCTGAGCCCACGGGTTCAAGACCAGCCTGGGCAGCACGGTGAGCTCTTGTCTCTACATTGAATTAAAAAATTAGCTGGGCATGGTAGTGCATGTCTGCAGTTCTGACCACTTGGAAGGCGAAGGTGGAAGGATTGCCGGAGCCCAGCAGGTCGACACTGGGGTGGCTGTGAGTGTGCCACTGCACTCCAGCTTGGGTGACGGAGTGAAACTCCAATTCAAAAACAACAGTATTTTATAGTTAAATTGTAATAGATAACTAATAAGTTCAAACACTATTTAAAAAAATACAGTGTATAAGTTGTTAGCCAACCTTATCAAGAGAAAAGAAAGGAGAAAGCACAAATAAGAAATGATATGGGAAAAAGCAGCCGGGCGTGGTAGCGTGCCCTGTAATTCCGGCTACTGGGAAGGCTGAGGCGGAAGGATCGCCGGAGCCCAGCAGGTC
>NW_007253575.1:211946-214972 GCF_000164805.1 Carlito syrichta | reverse complement strand
CCACTCACCTCAGCCTCCCAAAGGCGCGGGATTACAGGCTGAGCCACCGAGCCCGGCTTGAGATAATTTTTTTGAAGCAACTTCTGGGCCCTGACAAGGTCCTCGTTCACCTTCTGTTGGCCTCATGAGAATCAGATCAATCATATATAATAAGCCAAGTTGTCGTACCTACTCTTTGGTCAAAATTTAGCAGTGAAATATTCTTGTTGGAAGCCACAGGCATTTTCAAGATGGAATGATTATCTATAAAATAACAATAATGAAACCATTACTTCTCAGAACTTATGAGGTACGGTTAAAACAGTGTCCAGAGAAAAATGCATAGCATGATGGTTCATTTTGTGTGTTGACTGGGCCATGGGGTACCCAGATATTTGGTCAAACATTATTCTGGTTGCATCTGTGAGGGTGTTTCTGGAGAGGGTTAACATTTTGAATTGGTAGACTGTATAAACCTCTCTGGGAGAGCTCAGAGAAGGTAGGAGAGCACTAGTACCCATTTGGGGACCTCTGTGCAGATGGAGATAACCAACCAAAGGAATTCCTTTTAAGCCTCCTATTTTTTCTTTCTTAAAATTGTATTCATGTGGGTGGGCCTCATCTGGTTCATTGAAGGCCTGGATAGAATGAAAAGACAGAATAAGAGAGACTTCTCAGTCTCTGGTTATCTTTGAACTAGAATATTGATTTTCTTCTGCCTTTGGAATCAGACTTGTACTGGAACTAACAGACCTGGACTAGAATGATACCATCAGTTCTCCCGGGTCTCCAACTCGCTCACTGCAGATCCTGGGACTTCTCAGCTTCCATGATTGTGTAAGCCAATTTCTTACAATAAATATCTTTACATATGTTCTATTGGTTCTGTTTCTCTGGAGAACCCTAACTGATACATAGTCTTATCATTATAAGACTATAATTAATAAAAAATTAAACAGGTATGAAAAATGAAATAAGCACCCAATTGAACTAGTTAGCTAAAAAGACAGTATACCTCAGGAAAGCAGAAGGAAGGAATTAATAAATGTTAAAGCAGAAATCAATTAATTAAAAAACAACAACATAGGCCTGGCTCGGTGGCTCAGCCATAATCCCAGCACTTTGGGAGGCCGAGGTGAGTGGATTGCCTGAGCTTGTGGGTTCGAGACCCAGCCGGCCAACTTGGTGAGACCTCGTCTCTATAATAAATAAAAAATTAGCTGGGTGTGGTAGCACACGCCTGTAGTTCCAGCTATTTAGAAGGCTGAGGCGGAAGGATCACCGGAGTCCAGTAGGTCAAGGCTGCGGTGGCTAGGAGCGTGCCACTGCACTCCAGTCTGGGCGACAGAGTGAGACTCCAACTCAAAAAAAAAAAAAAAAAAAAAGAAATGTTATGGGGAAAATAACCACAGATAGCGGGAATTAAAAGAATCCTTAAGGACTATTTTGCTCATCTACTTGTACATAAATTTTAAAACTTATGTAGTTAAAAATTAGACAGGCAACCCCTTAGGGTCCCCTTCCACTGTGGGAGCTTTTCTGTTCTCTCAATAAATCCTGCTTTCTCAAATAAAAACATATTAGACATACCCCAAGAGAGATTTGGCCTTTGTTCTGACTCCTGGGAGGTAAGTTCTAGGATCTTGGAATTTTTTGCTTGATATGAGTGTCTTTGTCTACTTGGGAACCTTGGGTCACTCTGGACAGTCTAATCCCTGGTGCCACATATTGTTTCTGGGAAAAGCAGCTCTGTCCATGGCTTCTCTGGGAAAGGGCAACTAGCTGCAAGCTTCATGCTTGGAACTTTCCTGGACTCTGCCCCATATGCTTCTTCTCTTGGCTGATTTTAACCTGTATCCTGTCACTGCTATAAATCATAAACACAAGTGTAACAGCTTTGGGTGAGCTCTGTGAGTCCTTCTGGCAAATTATCAAACCTGAGGGTAGTCCTGGGAACCTCTAACTTGGTAAGAACTGGATATACTTGATACGCTTCTGGGAAAATATAATTCTCCAAAGCTCAAGTCAATATCATACTCAATCACATACTTAATATCAGTTTTAAAAGAAATTAAAAGAAATACCAAGGAAACTAACAGTTCATATGAGAAAAGAAGCAATAAAAATGAATGGGATAGCCAGGCGTGGGGGTGTAAGTCTATGGTTCCAGCTACTTGGAAGGCTGAGGTGGAAGGATCGCCTAAGCCCAATAGGTCAAGGCTGAGGTGGCCATGAGCGTCCACTGCACTCCAGCCTGGGCAACAACAATGAGACTCCAACTAAAAAAAAAAAAAAAAATGACTGGGAAACTAGCTCTACAAGACATTCTGTAATGCACATTATAAAGCTACTGCAATTAAAATAGCGTAGGACATCTTGGAGCTGGAACAAAATAGAAAGTCCAGAAATAGACCAAGACTTATTGGGAATTTAGCTTATGATAATGATGGCATTTCAAATCATTGGGGGAAAAAGAGATGAATTATTCAATAAATGGTGTTGAGACAACTGGGTAGCCATCTGGAAAAAAATTAAGTTGGATCCATACCTCACTTCTCGTGTCAGGATACATACGAGGAGAAGTCGTCAGTGATTTAAATTTTAAAAAATACTAGAAGAAACTATGGGATATTTAAAAATCATCTCTTGACCATGTTGGAATTGGGAAGAACTTTCAAAGTATGACACTAAATACAGAAACCATAAAAAAAAACTGGTAACGTCTATTGCATTAAAATTATGTACGATGACTGATACAGTGACTCATGCCTGTAACCTCAGTGCTTTGGGAGGCTGAGGCAGGAGCATGGTTTGAGCCCAGGAGTTTGAGACCAGCCTGGGCAACATAGTGAGACTCTATCTCTACAAAAAATAAAAATAAAAAATTAGCCAGGTGAGGTGGTGCGTGCCTATAACCCCAGCTACTTGGGAAGCTCAGGCAGGAGGATCATTTGAGCCCAGAAGTTCAAGGTTGCAGTGAGCTATGATGGCACCACTGCACTCCAGCCTGGGGACAGAGGGAAACCTTGTCTCTTTTTTTTTTTTTT
>NW_007253575.1:206800-211893 GCF_000164805.1 Carlito syrichta | reverse complement strand
CCCAGCCGGGTCTCAAACCCGCGGGCTCAGGCAATCCACTCACCTCGGCCTCCCAAAGCGCTAGGATTACAGGCTGAGCCACCGAGCCTGGCCGACCTTGTCTCTTAAAAAAAAAAAAAAGCAAAGAAAAATTCTGTGTGGAAAATAACAAAAACAAATTCAAAAGAGTAATGTCAAACCTGAAAAATTATGCTAATATTCCTAATATAGAAAAACCTCCTACTCATCAAAAAGAAAAATGACATACTATCTGATAAGAAAATAGGCAAAATATATGAACAGAGTTACAGAAAAAAGAACACAAAAATTTCATAAACATATAAAAAGTTGCTTCACATTACTCATGATAAGATAAATTGTAAAATAAAACTATAGAGAGATAGCATTTACAATTTGCTACTTCACAAATTGACATAAGGTAAATCTGTCTACATACTCTGCTGGTGAAGGTATGGAGAACAGAAATTCTTGTATGTGGCCTGTGGGACATTAAAATCTATACAACCTTTATGGATGGCAAAAATTACAATGCTCATACCTGTTACCTGTTGACAAGCATTCTACTCTTAGGAATGTTTTCTAATTGCATTTGAAAAACATGAAGTTCTTCATTGCAGCATTTTTGAAAGAGTAGAAGATTGGAAATTACTTAGCCCGTCAAAAAAGAACGGGCTAAATAAATTATGATTCAAGTTGGATGTGGTGGCTCATGCCTGTAATCCGGCACTTTGCGAGGCTGAGATGGGAGGATCACTTTGAAGCCAGAAGTTCTGGAGCAGCCTGGACAGCACGGCGAGACTTTGTCCCTACCAAAATAAAAAATAAAAAATAAATTATGGTGAATTGAGGAAATGGGCTACTATGGAGCTCTAAAACAAACAAACAAACAAAAACCCCCTAAGGTTAGTCCATCTCTAATGCAAGTAAAAATAAATAAAACTAAGGAAGTCTCTATATACTGATATGGGAATGAACTCCCAGGTACACTTAAAAGTGAAAAAAATAAGATGTGGAAGCCGGGCTAGGTGGCTCAGCCTGTAATCCCGTGCCTTTGGGAAGCTGAGGTGAGTGGATTGCCTGAGACCGCGGGTTCGAGACCCGCCTGGGCAGCGAGACCTCATCTCTACAATAAGTCAAAAAATCAGCCGGGTGTGGTAGAACATGCCTGTGATTCCGGCTACTTGGAAGGCTGAGGCGGAAGGATTGCTGGAGCCCAGCAGATCGAGGCTGCGGTGACCGGGAGCGGCCATTGCACTCCAGTCTGGGCAACAGAGTGAGACTCCAACTCAAAAGAAAAAAAAAAGATGTGGAACTGTGTGTGCAGAACAGGTGCTTTTCATAAAATGGAAAAGCAAAAAATATACATGACAGTGAGAGCTGATGTGTATCGTAGAACTTTGCCACGATCCTACTTGGTAGCTACTGTGACTATATCCTGCTCTGCAGCTGAGGGTAACTGGGGCACAGAGAGGTGTCCAAGGTCATGCACTAGCTGCAAGGGGCAGCACTCAATCTTGACCTCAAGCAGTCTGGCTCCAGTGTTAGCACACTAGTGACCACACCCTGTTCCCTTGTATGTAAACATGAGCACATTTGCTTGGATGTTCATAGGCGATCTCTGGGTGGATACAAGAAAGTTATGGGAGGGAGATAGTTCACTGTATTTTCTCTCGTGCATTTTGACTATTGGTGCATTGAAGTATTATCTATCTGTTTATATGTTTTTGAATTGGAGTCTCACTCAGTTTCCCAGGCTGGAGTGCAGTGGCACACTCATAGTCATCCCACCGTCACTGGGCTCCAGCAATCTTTCCGCCTTAGCCTTCCAAATAGTCAGAACTACAGGTGTGTGCTACCACACCCGGCTAATTTTTTACATTTATTGTAGAGATGAGGTCTCGCCAAGTTGTCCAGGCTGGTCTGGAACCCGTGAGCTCAGGCAATCCACTTATCTTAGCCTCCCAAAATGCTGGGATTACAGGCTGAGCCACCGAGGCCAGCCTAAATATCTATCTATCTATCTATCAAACCAATACATTTATGATTAGAAACGGGGTGCAGGAGAGGGAGATATATTGTTTAGGACCTGGGTTCCCTGAGGTGGTTGTAAAATTCCAGCCTGTGTACCAGGCCTAAAGGGTCTCTGGCTTCTACGTTGGGTACACTGCATGGCCTCACCATGGCTCTGACCCACTCCTGGGGCTCTTGGAAGAATGGCAGGTGAAGGTGAGCAAGGAAGATGCCAAGGCCCTGCCTACTGGAGGTGGCCATCAGACTGGATCCTCCACTTGGGCCTCTGGTGTGAGCTGACGTATGTTGTCTTCCCATGGTCCCCACATGCCCAACAGAAGTCTTGCCCCTAGGCAATCAACTTGCATGTCTAGGCTTACTAGAAGCATCTCAGGGCAATGAGTGGGATGGGGTCTATTTTGGGGGGTGCACATAATGGGTTTCTGCACAGCGAAGTTTCTTGGGAATGGGGGTAGTGCTACGTGGAGGGGCAACCCCAGGATTTTAATGCACTTGTCTTCACTTCGGCTGCGGACAAGAGGCCTGCATGGACTGCTAGGGAGTCACGGCAGCCTAAAATAGAGGGTGGAGGGTTGGAGGCCAAGTACTTCCTTTCCGGTACACGCTCACCCAGAGAAAATTTTCTCTCTCTGCCCTTCCCTTTCTTTGCTTGCCTGGGCACAGCCAGTCGCTGCAGTGTGATGAGTTGGCGTCAGGTGTTGGAGGCCACCCCTCCCCAGCAGCTGGCCTCCTCCTCCCAGTGATGAGGGAGCCAGAATACTTGCAACAACCAGGCACCTCACAACCACAATGACCACCACCATAGTTGCAACAACCATGCAGCCTCACAAGAGCAGCAACCACCACTGTAGCTACTGCAACCACACAACCTCACAAAAACAACAACCACCACTATAGCTATAACAACCATGCAACCTCACAACCACAATGACCACCACCATAGCTGCAACAACTATGTAACCTTGCAGCCACAATCACCATCACCATAGCTGCAACAACCATGCAATATCACAAGCACAACCATAGCTGCAAGCTGCAACAACCATGCAACCTCACAAACACAATGATCACGACCGTAGCTGCAACAACCACACAACCTCACAACCACAACCACCACCACCGTATCCGCAACAACCATGCTAACCTCACAACCACAATGGCCACAACTGTAGCTGCAACAACTACATAACTTCACAACCACAACAACCATCGTTGCAACAACCACACCCATATGACCACACAGGCACAACTGCAGTAATTACAAGACCTCCAGCAAACACACAAACATACAATAGCAACAAACACCTGCTTAATGGGCACAACCACGGTAATGTGCAATTGCCGTGTACTAAATGTGTGCTGTGCTCTCATGTAAGACCCTGAGATGAAGCCTCTGAGGCCTCCCTGTAGGCAGGACTGGGTGGAGTCTCTTTATCAGGTGAGCTGCTGTGGGTGGAGCTGGTTTCATCAGGTAAGCTGGGCTCCTAGCCTCTCCCTCTTGGGTAAGGTGTGCTCCTTTGAGGCTGCCCATGACTATCGACTCTGAGCCCTTGAGGATGCAGCATCTTTTCTATTTTCCTTTTCAGGTGGGTACCCTGAGATGCCCAGCTCTGACCTCTGAGCCAACGTGGCCCTCCCTAGCGTGACGCGGACGGGGGCAATCGGGTCTGCTTTCCTTCCTTCTTAGCATCTCGTGTGTTGGGACTCCTCATTCCAGGGAGCAGGCCTCTGGCCTTCTGAAAGCCACTGTCCAGAAGGAAAGGGGGCAGCTGCTGCTCAGCAGCAAATCCTTGAGTGCAGCCAGCACAGACTGTAGAATGCATCTCTAATGGTAGCCCAGTGCTGCATGCAGGCATAGTCCCTGACTGCAAGGGGAGATGAGACTTGTGCAGGCAGTAGAGCCAGGCTCAAGCTGGGCAGTGCCCCCCACTGAGGTCACTTTTTCTCCTGGCACCTTCCCTTCTGCCTTCTTCTGGCCATGCAGTCACAGCTGGGTACCTGTATGTCTACCCCGCTGCCATGGGGGCCCCGTGAAGTCCGGCCCTGTCTCCCCCAACCTTGCACCTCTGTGCTCAGTGCAGGGCCTGGCGTTTAGCCAATGCTCTGGCAATGAAGGAAAGAACTTATCTGGCAGGTGGGACAGATCCTGAGATCTCTGCTACCCAGTGTCATGTGTGGTTTCAGGAGATATTGGAGCAACAGGCTGGTGTCAGGAAGAGGGGACCCAAACCTCTAGACCTCAGTGGATGGGCAGTTTCTGCCAGCCAGTATTCTCTAGCTGTCTCTTCTGGGCTACAGAGACAGCAGCATCTCCGGGGCACCTACAAGGTACTGGGCATGACAGGCTGAGTCCAGTGACAGGCTGGACGTGGCCCCTTCATGGTTCTTTCTGTTTCTGTTTCCTATTAGGGGCCCAGAATGAAATCAAGGGGGAAGAGAGCAGAAGGGAGGTGAGGCAGATGGTCCACACTCTTGAAGAGTCTGAGGACTAGGTGGCAAGGGCAGGTGGAGCTGGAGAGGACGTGTAGGGGTGACATGAGGGGGTCACACAGAAGCAGAGAGAAGGCTTGAGGTCAGAGTTTCAAGTTGAAGCCAGTTGTTAAAGGAGCAGAGGGGGCTGGTGGCCTCATATGGTGCGTGGGCTGGAGAGCCCAAGTCCAGGACTACAGTGATGGGGAAGGGAAAAGGTGTGGTGAGGCTAAAAGAAGACTCGAAGCTTTAGCTAAGGAGGTTGGGTTTTATGTAATAAGCAACTGGGAGTCACGAACACAGGAAGATGATTCAGTCAACACATGGCGGCTCAGGAAGACAACTGCATCTTCTGTGAGGTCTGGGGAGAGGACCACCAGGGCAGGGCCTGTTGCAACTCAGGTGTTAGCCTGGGTGGTGGTGAAGGATGTGAGCAGCCTGGACCCCGGACTGGCAGGACCAGGAAGGGTGAGGCTGTGTGATGGCTCGTGCCCCCGCAGGAGGCCAGATGCCTGGGAGTGTGGCTGGGCAGTGATGTGAGGAAGCTGGGAGCGGGGAAGGTGTGATCAGGATTCAGAGGACATCAGGGGTGG
>NW_007253575.1:187989-206780 GCF_000164805.1 Carlito syrichta | reverse complement strand
ACAGGGAGAGAGGGAGAGGGAGAGGGAGAGGGAGGGGAAGAAGTGCTTTCTAGATCTGAGGGATAAAGTTTAACAGCAAACTTTGTCTAGGTCATTTCCATGTGAGGCCGTGCAAGTGAGAAATGAAGTGTCTCTCATACTGCCCTGATTTCCAGGCCAGTGGCCTTTAATTTTGTCAATGCCAAGAAGAGAAAGCTCCCTCTTCCACTCCCAGAGAGTTGTTGGTTTTGCTGACAAGTGCCTGATGCTTTGTCTTTGTTGATTTCAAAGAAGTGCACTTTTCCTCCAAGGAAAGAGGACCACTCCCAAAGCTGTCAGAACAAGCAGCCTCTGAGGTTTGCTAAGCACTTGCCTGGCTGCTCAGAGAGTCCAGCAGGCCTTTGTCCCAGATTCAGCCTGTTGGGGAAGCAAGGACCGTTTTCATGTGTCTTACCCTGTTCTAGGCCAGTGGTTCTCAACTGTGATTGAACAATAAAATCACCCCAAACAAGTTTAAAAAAAAATTTTTTTTTAAATTTTTTGAGTTGGAGTCTCACTGCGTCGCCCAGACTGGAGTGCAGTGGCCACTCCCGGCCACCGCAGCCTCAACCTGCTGGGTTCTGGTGATCCTTCCGCCTCAGCCTTCCAAGTAGCTGGAACTACAGGCGCGCGCTACCACTCCCAGCTAATTTTTGATTTATTGTAGAGATGAGGTCTTGCCAAGTTGCCCAGGCGGGTCTCGAACCCGCAGGCTCAGGCAATCCACTCACCTCAGCCTCCCAAAGGCGCAGGATTACAGACTGAGCCACCGAGCCCGGCTTCAAACAAGTTTTTAAAAAATCCTATTGCACAGGTAGCAGCTGAGATAAATGGATCTGAAGAGGGGACAGGGCATCAGTAAGTGTGAAATCTTAGGAGATCCCAAGATATAGCCAGGTTTAGCTCCAACCGCGTGGTCCCCGTAAAAGCCTCTATTTACAGCTCGAAGCCAGTTCTGCTGAAAGCTGGGCAGGTGGTTCTTGAAGTTGTAGTTTAAGGGTCACTTGAACGATGCACGGAGCAGGGGTTGGGGCGTTGACTCACTGTGTAGTTCAAGGGTCAAACTGTATTTAAAATCAGGAAAGCTTAGCCCAGACCTAGGGAAAGGTGAGTAGGGGAAAGTAATCATCAGCATGAAATACTTCTGAATTAGAATCCTGTTCACCTCCTCCCTGTCAAACAGCTGTTTATAGCCAGCCGGATGTAGTAAGCCAGGTGCAGCTCATGCCTGTAACTCGAACACTTTGGGAAGCAGAGGTGAGACGACTGCCTGGACAACTTGGCGAGACCTTGTCTCTACAATAAATAAAAAAATTAGCCAAGTGTAGTGGTGCATGTAGTTCCAGCTACTTGGAAGGCTGAGGTGGAAGGATTGCCTGAGCCCAGCAGGTTGGGGCTGCAGTAGCTGTGAGTATGCCACTGCACTCCAGCCTAGGTGACAGAGTGAGACCCTGACTCAAACAACAAACAACCAACAAAAAAGAAACAGCTATTTGTACCCAACACAGGCTCTGTATTCTTGTTTCCAAAGTTGATAAAATTCCACCTCCACCTTCATTGACTTTTGATGTTTGGGCCGACCCAGATTATTATGCCTGTGTCTTAGTAAGCTAAGACTGCTATAAGAATACTAGACAGGCCAGGTACGGTGGCTCAGCCTGTAATCCCAGCACTTTGGGAGGACATGGCGAGAGGATTGCCTGAGCCTGGGAGTTCGAGACCAGCCTGGGCAACTTGGTGACACCTAGTCTCTACAATAAATCACAAAAGCTAGCCAGGTGTGGTGGTGTATGTCTGTAGTTCCTGCTACTTGGAAGGCTGAGGTGGAAGACTCGCCTAAGCCCAGCAAGTTGAGGCTGCAGTGACTGTGAGTGTGCCACTGTACTCCTCCAGCCTGGGCAACAAGAGTGACACTCCAACTCAAAAAAAAGAAAAAAGAAAAAAAGAAAAGAATACTAGACAGGTGGCTTAATCAATGGGCATTTGTTTGTTTCTCACAGTTCTGAAGGCTGGAAGTTTGAGATCAGGGTGCCCGCATGGTCAGGTTCTGGTGAGGGCTCTCTTTCTGGCTTGCAGATAGCTGCCTTCTTGCTATATTCTCAAATGGCAGAGAGAGGAAGTTGTGGCATTGCTTTCTTTTCTTATGAGGATACTGATCCCATCACTAGGGCTCCACACTCATGACCTCATTGCAACCTAACTACCTCCCAAAGGCCTCACCTCTGAGTACCATCACATTGGGAGTTAGGGTTTCAACATACGAATTTTGAGGGACACAAACATTTAGTTCATAAGAACATGGTTATATTTGTTCTACCAAAAAGCTTTCTTATCCTTTCAAAGCAGTTAACAATGTCTGGTTCATAACCTGACTTTGAGGCTAAGAAATATCCTGGTTGGGAGATATCTGATATACTGCCTGGCTCATAGCTGGAAGCAACACATCATAGCCATTATTGTCGCTTAGATATGTAGTGCTTTTGTTGTTCAGTTCTAAACTTTTATAATTTCCATTGTGATGTAATTCCTTAGTAAATATTTTACCTGGGACCCGTGGGTTGTAATTTGTTTCAATTATTATGTAGCTTCAAAGCATACATATTTTCCTCTCATTTTTAAATAAACAATAGTTTAGCTGGGTATAGAATTCTATGTGGATAGTAACTTTCATCACTTTGCAAGTGTTACTCCATGTTTTCTGACATCTGTTTCTGATGATTTTGCTATCATTAATTTTCTTTCCTTGCTGGATAATCTGACTTATTTTCTCTGATGAGTTTTTTTCTTTGTCCTTACATCACACAGTTTCACTGTGATGTATGAACACTTAGAAGCATAGTGAAAATGCAAGTTTCTGTGTATTTTTATCTAGTGAATTCTAACTTAATAGCAGAAAACTCTCTGAACATCACAACTCTCCATTTCTTCAATTCTTGTTCTTTGGAATTCCTATTAGCTGTAGGTTGGTGCCTGTCAGTCTAGTCTACCTTCTGTGCCACTTAATTGTGCCTCTTTTATATTTTTTAAAATACATCTCTCACTTTGTGCTACCTTATGGGTGGTTTATTCAGTACTGCCTTCTTTTCATTTTATTTTATTTTAAAGATGTAGGATACAATTCAGGGTTAGGTACATAAGTGGTCATCACAGTGCTGTCTTCTAATTAATAGCTCTCTTTTCCACCATGACTTTATAGAGTCTATCCAGTAATACTGAACTTCTGTTTATTTCAATTGGTTCTTTTTCTATTTTTGTTTTTTGTTTTTGTTTTGTTTTTTGAGTTGGAGTCTCACTCAGTTGCCCAGACTGGAGTCCAGTGGCTGCTCCCAGCCACCGCAGCCTTGACCTGCTGGGCTCTGGCAATTCTTTTGCCTCAGCCTTCCAAGTAGCTGGAACTACAGGCACGTGCTACCACGCCTGGCTAATTTTTTAATTTACTGTAGAGATGAGGTCTCACCAAGTTGCCCAGGTGGGTCTCAAACCCACAGGCTCAGGCAATCCATTCACCTCAGCCTCCCAAGGCACGGGATTACATGTTGAGCCACCGAACCCTGCTATTGGTTCTTTTTCATAGCTTACTTTTGTTTTATTTTGCCTATTTATTTTTCATAATTTATGTTTTTATAAATGGCTGTTAGCCACTTCTTTATACCTTTGAGGATCTTCAGCATTTCTTCATAGCACTTGTCACTTACTATTTGGCATATTTTTTTTTTTTTTGAGTTGGAGTCTCACTCTGTTGCCCAGACTGGAGTGCAGTGGCCGCTCCTGGCCACTGCAGCATCAACCTGCTGGGTTCCGGCGATCCTTCTGCCTCAGCCTTCCAAGTAGCCAGAATTACAGGTGCGCGCTACCACGCCCGGCTGATTTTTTGATTTATTGTAGAGATGAGGTCTCACTGCCCAGGAGGGTCTCAAACCCGTGGGCTCAGGCAATCCACTCACCTCAGCCTCCCAAAGGTGCGGGATTACAGGCTGAGCCACTGAGCCCGGCTACTATTTGGCATATTATATGATTTTTAAAAATTGTCTTGCCCACTGGAATGTAAGTTTCATGAGGGAAGTCACTTTGTTTTATTATCTTATCCTCAGTGCCTAAAACAGTGTCTAGGACACTATAGGTGCTTAAACTATTTGCTAAGTAAATAATGAATTCTTATTTTAAGTCAGTATCACATCGCTTTACTATTTTCACTTCATCTGAAGTAAATTCAGTTCCTCCCACTGCATTTTTAAACTGTAATTTTGATGGCCATTCTTAGTCTTTCTCTTGTGGGAGTTATTATTAGTGATTTCAGTCTCTCTCTGTGCTCACCCCCTTTCGGCCTAGTAGATTGCAGCAGTTTCTTCTTGGCTCCCAAAACCCACAAGTCAGAACCAGAGTTTCACTTGCCAGCTCAGGTATCCATGCTGTCATGATGTGGGGATCTTTGGCTGCGTAAGTGGCTTTGTGTAAGCCTAGGCCCCAGCATTTTATATTCCTGGTTCTTGGATGTGAAAGCCCCACCCAGTCCCTGGTTTGGGGACCCCTCCTCATGAGGTGGTCCCTTTTCACCACGGGAGAAAAGCTCCTGGCCACCTCTGCCTGTGTCCTGACCCAGAGCCTGACAAACCCAGAGTGCCATTCCTCCTTACAGCATTTTTTCACCATTTATAGGATCCTTGGAGATGCTGATCTGTTGGGGCAAGGCTTTGACCTTAACATTTTTATTTTTCTGTTTTGCCTAATATTGGTCAGTATTTGGAGCAGAAGGGACCCTTAGAGCATAGAATGGGCCATAGAACCATTGTGCCTGGAAGTCCTATCATTATAAGTCATTTGGAACCCTGCTTACTTTTGAAAGGACAGAATGCTGATGTTGGAGGATGTGTTAGAGCTCACCTTGCTCCACCTCACTTTACAGAAGAAGCCCAATGACTTCCTTCAGACCACACGTTTTGTTAGAGCCAGGAAGGTAAACCTGACTCCACAGTTCCAATCTCTGAACACCTGCCTTTGATCATCTGATTTCTTTCACACAGAATGGCCTCCCTGCTCTGCTGCTGTCTGAGCCTCACTGTTTAAGGGCCAGCTCTGGCTCTATCCAGTTTTCTGTAGTCTCCTCCGTTTCCCAAGACATATGGCACTTAAGAGGGAGGGAAAAAGGCTGGTCTTGAATAATTACTTAGTGTCTACCCTATGGTGGTTCTGCGTGTGTGTGTTGTGGGGGTTGGGAGGGAGTCTTCTGTTAATGGTCTTGCAAATGCTCACATTTTATATACGCCACTGCCCTCTAGTGGCCATATCAGGCACCAACCGTGAAGTCTGGAACAATGAGTAAAATCTCCGCAAGCTTTTTGTAACAAACATTATGGGTGATTTCTTCAGTACTGCCTTCTTTTCATTTTATTTTATTTTAAAGACATAGGGTACAATTCAGGGTTAGGTCATGACTTCCTTGTCCTACGTGAACACATAAATTCAAGTTCTAGTTATTTGGTCTTTCAACACCAAATATATAAGATGTATAGTTACATAATCAGAAATTCTAATCAACCTCTGTATATAGGTACATCTATCCTCCCATTAGAACTGATCATCTAAGCAACTCTGTCCTGTAGAAATATAATGTGAGGCTCATAGTCATTTAAATTTTTCTACTACCCACTTTAAAAAGTAAAATAAGTGCCAGGCTCAGTGGCTCAGCCTGTAATCCCGCACCTTTGGGAGGCTGAGGTGAGTGGATTGCCTGAGCCCGCGGGTTCGAGACCCGCCTGGGCAGCGAGACCTCATCTCTACAATAACTCAAAAAATCAGCCGGGCGTGGTAGTGCATGCCTGTAATTCCGGCTACTTGGAAGGCTGAGGTGGAAGGATCGCTGGAGCCCAGTAGGTCGAGGCTGCGGTGGCCGGGAGCGACCACTGCACTCCAGTCTGGGTGACAGAGTGAGACTCCAACTCAAAAAAAAAAAAAAAAGTAAAATAAGTTACACTTATTTTACTGATATATTTTATCTAACCTAATAAATTCAAAATAATTATCATTACAAAAGGGAATCCATATAAAAATTACTAATGAGTAGTGAGTAATACTAATGAGTATTAAATTAGTAATTTTTTCTAACTAAGTTTTTGAAACCTGGTATGATTTTTATACTTACAGCACATCTCATTTCCAACCAAGCACACAGAAAATGCTCAAATGCTGCATGGCACTAGCAGTTGTTGCATTGAGTATCATAAGTCCAGGGCAGTGGTTTCCAAACTGTCCTTGCTGTTACACCGCAGCCTCGACCTGCTGGGTTCCAAGTAGCTGGAACTACATGTGCGCGCTACCACACCTGGCTAATTTTTTGATTTATTGTAGAGATGAGGTCTCACCAAGTTGCCCAGGCAGGTCTCGAACCTGCGGGCTCAGGCAATCCACTCACCTTAGTCTCCCAAGGCGCGGGATTACAGGCTGAGCCACCGAGCCCGGCTTAGTATTTTTAATATAAAGTCAGTGTAAGATTATCACCTAGCTTTTGTGAGGGAATGCTTATGGGAGTTATTATTAGTACTTTTAGTCTCTCTCTGTGCTCACTCCCTTTTGGCCTAGTGGTCTGCAGTAGTTTCCTCTTGGCTCCCAAAATCCCCAGGTCAGAACCAGAGTTTCACTTGCCAGCTCAGGTATCCATACTGTCATGATATGGGGATAGAGTTGATCTCGTCCCTGAGCCGGGGGACCTTTGGCCAGGTAAGTGGCTTTGTGTACGTTTTGGCTCTTGTATAAGCCTTGTCCTTCTGACTTTGTTGGTATTAACTTGCTCTTCTATGAAATTATAGCCCTAGCAGAGGACAATGTATTAAGTGAGTGTTCTTGTTTTGGAAATGTTGATTAAAAAGCCAAACTCTGTACAATATTTAGAACAGGTTTGTTTTGAGACAAATATGAGTGACCATGGCTTGAAGTATTATCTCAAGAGGTCTTGAGAATGTGTGCCTGAGGTGGCTGGGTTACAACTTGGTGTTATACATTTCAGGGAGATAGAAGTCACAGGCAAAAACACAAATCAATACATGTAGGGGATACATTAGCTTGGCCTGAAAACGTGGGGCCTCTCAAAGCAGGATGGGGGCGCCGCTTACAGGTCATAAGTAGATTTAAAGATTGTTCTGATTGGTAGTTGGCTGAGAGACCTAGGCTTTGCTAAAGAGTTGAAGTCAACAGAAAGAAATGCTTGAGTTAAAATGAGGAGAGTTGTGGAAGCCTCTTCATAGTAGGCTTCAGAGGAAATAGATCGTAAATGCCTCTTTTCTGACCTTAAAAAGTGTTAGGGCTGGGCTCGGTGGCTCAGCCTATAATCCCAGCACATTGGGAGGCCTAGGTGGGTGGATTGCCTGAGTCTGTGGGTTCGAGACTGAGAGGACAGTAATAAAATATACCATGGACTTAGGATTAAAAGCATGCTATTGAGAGACCCAAGAAACCAAGAAGCTTAAAAAGCCATACTTGCTGTAAAAGTAGTGTTTAGTTCACTATATTTTATATATCCCTACCTCATGTTCATTGTACTTTATGAAATCTTAGTTACCTCATGTTTACTATATATTTTGTGTATTCCTACCTCATGTTCATTGTACTTTATGAAATCTTAGTACTTTAAATCCTACCTCAGACCCCGTAGAATTAGGCATATGTCGGGTGCCGGGTAGCAACTGATTGTGTAGTTATATAATGTCTTAAGTAGTGTTTGTATTTAGAACTCTTGGGTTAAGCATTGTTAGTCCCAATTGCCATGCTGACTTCTGCTTTTACAACGGGATGTAAATGTTAAAGCGATAAGCCCCTTTCAGACATTCCTTTGCAGTAGACTCTGAGGTGCTAGCTGCTCTCCAAGTAGGCTCTATGTTGATTTAAACCTTCGGTTCCCATGTCAAAGTTAATTTACACGTAGTGGCTGTGTAAACCTGAGGGAATAAAAAGACTTTTAGAAAAACCGCCTTGCCATAAGACGTTTGCGAGATTTTATAAATTCCTAGTATATGAATTTCTATCCCACATTCGCTGTATGTGTTTGCAGCATTCATATTTAAAACTTTGTTAAGTTTAGCTTTTGTTGTCCTATAATGACCATGTTATGTTATGTAAATGTTAAGCAAACAAACTCTCCTAAGCATTCCTCAGTTTGGATCAGCAGACTTAATGGCGCTAGTAACCTCCTGCCTGCTTGCTCAAGTTAATTTATACACAGTGTCTGTATGAACCTAACTTATCTGACATTCCACTCTGCCCGTTAAGTGGGTTTCTGTCAATCACAGGCAGTCAGGTTAAAGCCCACGAAAGGCACCTACCAATACCAAGTGTTCCCGTACCCATTAGGAGAAATTACCCAATCATGTAAAATCAAGTTTAAAGCTCTTTCCCCTCCCTCTGTAATTGTGCATAAAATCTGCTTGCCATACTGGATCGAGGCTCTTGTCCCTGAAGCCACTGCCGGCTTCAAACGTGAGCCCAGACTCGAGCCTGAATAAAGACCCTCGTGTGTTTGCATCGGCGCTGGCTCTTTGTGGTCTCTCTCGGATTTGAATTCTGGATTCAACAGAGACCAGCCTGGGCAACTTGGCGAGACTTCATCTCTACAATAAATAAAAAAATTAGCCGGGCATGATAGTGCACACCTGTGACTCCGGCTACTTGGAGGGCTGAGGCAAAAGGATTGCCTGAGCCCAGCAGGTTGACACTGCGGGGGCCGTGAGTGTGCCACTACACTCCAGCCTAGGTGACAAAGTAAGACTCCAACAACAACAAAAAAGTGTCAGACTCTTAGTTAAATCTCTTCTGGGCCTGGGAAAGACCTAGAAAGGGAAGGAGATTTTCTATAGATGTAAATTTCCTTCACAAGAGACAGCTTTGTAGGGCCATTTCAAAATATGTCAAAGCAATATATTTTGGGGTAAAATATTTTGATTTTCCTCAGGGTCTGCTCCCTGTCACGTGGTGCTATCCCAGAGTCAGGCTGGAATTTGGTATCTTGTTGCCAAAGAGTCTGCTTTGACCATCTTACAATCTCTATTTTAACGTGAATGCTACTCAGTTGTTGCTAAAACTCCAAAAGGGAGGGGGTATAAATATGAGGCATGTCTGACCTTTCTTTCCATCAGGCCTGAAATTTAGTTTTTCAGGTTTCCGTTGGCCTAGGGGTTCAGTTCAGATCCCCTAGGGGGCTTAAGATTTTATTTTTGATTTATAGAAATAAAAAATTTGCAGTTCTTTTTTTCCTTTTTTTGAGTTGGAGTCTCACTCTGTTGCCCAGACTGGAGTGCAGTGGCATGCTCACAGCCACCCTGGCATCAACCTACTGGGCTCAGGCGATCCTTCTGCCTAGACTTCCAAGTAGCTGGGACTACAGGTGCACGCTACCATGCTTGGATAATTTTTTATTTGTTGTAGAGATGAGATCTCATCAAGCTACCCAGGCTGGTCTCAAACTCCTGGGCTCAGGCAATCCTCGCACCTCAGCCTCCTAAATTGCTGGGATTACATACTTGAGCCACTGCACCCAGTCACATTTGCAGTTATTTTCAGGGCTTCTTACTGTGTGTGGACATTTTGCTGTTGTACTAAATCCTGGGAGCCACCATGCCAGGTGGTTTTTTTTTCCCTGCTTGGACAATCAATGCTTACACATGAGACACAACGTCTGTGAGCCAGGTGACTAGACAATTCTCAGCATGTCAACTCCACACTTTTTTCTCTGCCTCCCAAAAGTATAAGGAAATGCAAGCAAGTGACTGTGATCTGAACATGTCACCAGGACAGCCCTGACAGGAAAGTGTGAAAAGTGTAACAATTTTTCTTCTTTTTTTTAGTGTCTTAAGAATACCCAACAGAACCAGAAACAGTGGCTCAGGCCTGTAATCCCAGCACTTTGGGAGGCTGAGGCGGGAGGATTGCTTGAGACCAGGAGTTCGAGACCAGCCTGGGCAACATGGCAGGCCTTTGTCTCCACAAAATATAAAAAAAAATTTAGCCAGATGTGGTGGGGCACACCTGTACTTCCAGCTATTCAGGAGACTGAAGTGAAAAGATTACCTGAGCCCAGGAGGTCGAGGCTGCAGTGAGCAGTAATCGTGCCACTGTACTCCAGCCTGGGCAACAAAGTGAGATCCTAAAAAAAAAGAATACCTAACAGATCCTTCCTAGTTTCCTTGTCTATAGGCACAGCTGATTGAAAGGTCCAGAGAGGTCCAGACCCTCTCTGCAAGACTGGTTTAGATTGGAACAGGCAGCAAGGATCTGACCAGTACCTGTGACACCCCCACAGCTACTTTTAGCTCATTGACCTGTTATTATAATGAGAAAAATCGCTCCTCTATAGGAAAAGATCATTCTGTGTGAGGCAGGCATAGTTAGCATAGCACATAGCTTAGATGTAGTTAGGCAAGGTTTCTTAGGCAGGTCTAATTTAGAAGAAGCAGAGTGGTTTCATGTTCAGGTGCCTGTCTCACCAGTACAAGAAATTCACCCGACCTTCACCCCATCAGCCAGGCATATCAGACCTGACCACTTTGTCCGTTGGAATGTGGAACTACTAGTGCGGTAAATCACAGAAAAATGAGGAATGATCCAAAGTGCAGAGGCATGATGTTCTAAGAAAAGCCCAAATCTAGTTAAGCAGTAACTTTCTCTTATTTAGAGGGTTCTTGTGATTTTGTGACACAAGCTTAAAGGTTGAGAGATAGCAATCAAAACTTATGATCAAATACCTGTAGCCCTCCGCTCTTAGGTTATGGGATAATTTTCTTAATCATTGTTGTGGACTTATATAAATCTTGTTAACAGCAATTATGTGTCTTTCTATGTAAGACACTTGTATTCTCCCTTGAATATGTTTTCACTCTATAATAAACTATATTTTCATTCTCTTTGTGACTCACTCTAGAATTCTTTCTTGAGACAAAGTCAAGAATTCACAGAACAGACACACCCCGTGTACCCCAGCATCATGTGCACATGTGACATATGGAGAAACATCTTCATGACCTGCGCCTGTGTGCCTGGAACCACCCGTCCATGCTCACATACCTTCCCCATCTTTAAAACCCTGGTACCTCCCACACCCCAGGAGAAAGGACTTTAAGAGCATGAGCTCCCCTTATCTGTTCCCTGGCCTGCAAATAAAACCTGCCTTTTCAAGTAGGGTGTTCTTTCTTCATGGTACATATAAAGCAGGGAAAGAACATGGTTTACCCCTGAGACATACATAGGGGCTAATCTCTAATTTACTCTACAAACAACCACCAAAGGAGTAAATCTTGTGCCAAATCCAGTTCTTAGCAATAATTAGGAAAAAATTACTACTCAATTGAGCACACAGACTGGGATACTGTGAATATATATTTTGTTTTCTACCATGTTCCCTGGCATATAGCTTCCAAAATCCTTAGAAATTCCACAGTGATTTTTTGGTATGCCAATGAGTTGATTGATGGTTCCTTGGTTTTCCCTGTGAGTGGGGTAGGGGATGTTGAGGGTTGGCCACCTGAAAGACCTGGGCAAGATTAGAGGGTTGGGACTTTCAGTTCCACCCTACAAACCTCTGGGGAGGGGAGAAGGGCTGAAGGTTGAGTTAGTCACCAATAGCCAATGGATTAATCAATCATGCCCACATAATGAAGCCTTCATAAAACCCCAAAAAGACAGGGTTCTGAACAGCTGAACACAGGGAGGCTCCGGAGAATGATGTACCAGGCAGGGCATGGATACTCCGTGCCCCTTCCCCCATACCTTGCCCTATGCCTCTCTTCATCTGTATCCTTTGTGATAGCCTTTATAATAAACCAGTAAACATGTTTCTCTGAGTTCTGTGAGCCACTCTAGTAAATTAATTGAGCCCCAAGAGAGGTCGTGGGAACCCCAACTTGAGGCCCAAACTTGCAAGTGGCGTCTAAAGCAGGGCAGTCTTGTGGGACTGAGCCTTCAACCTGGACTCCAATGCTGTCTCCAGGTAGATAGTATCAGCGTGGAACTGGAGGACACCCAGCTGGTATCCACTGCAGACCCGACTGCTTGCTTGTTGGTGGAAGAATCCCCACACGCCGGGTCACAGATGTCTTCTGTGTTGATTGCTGTGGTCGCATGAGAGCAAAGGACATGCAGCTTGTGTTTTTCCTACTCACGTTCTGTTGCCACCCGTTTGGAGGATGGCGCTGCGATCCACATGCCTTGTTTTTAAGGGCAGGGCAAGGGAAACTGGCTCCACACAAAAAGAGAGCAGCTGTTTTACAGGAAAGGTTTTAATATCCTCCCAGGCTTCATGGCAGACCTGATCTGAGGTGGTGCTGGGTAAGTTAGCCCCGCTGGTTGAGGCTGGGGAATGACGTGGGAAGGGCCTTTCTGGGGGGAGCAGGAGTTTCCCCTTCTGTACTCTGGAGGGAGCCTCTACTTACACCGGCTCCAGAGTGCAACCTGGCCTTGGGGTTCCCTCCAGCTGGTGCCCCTCTTTGTCCACCTGTCAGCTCTGCATGTCCTCCCACAATGTCCTAGCAGGGCACAGTCCTGTCCCAGGTGTTGAGGTTGAATTTCAAGGTGTCCTTAAAAATGTGCCTTCTGGTAGCCTTACTTACAAATGCAGCCCTTCGGAACTCCCTCGGCAGTCATCAGGGTACTCATTAGCAGTTGTGTTTCTTTCCCAAGTATAAGCTTTATGCTAGGGTCATAATACGGAAAAGATGGAAATTCTGTAAATCAAATAATGTTGATTGCTCTGGGAGCTTACCACTTGAGGAATCCTATAGTGAATTCTTTTGTAGATGAAGTCATCAGTCCTCTCTCTGGAGACTCAAAGGACTTAAAAAAAACAAAAAAACAAAAAAGAAATTATACTTGCTATGAAAGAAACGTTTACTATATGAATTCCTACCTCATGTTCACTGTATTTTATAAACCCCTACCTCACATTCACTGTATTTTATGAGCCCCTACCTCACGTTCACTGTATTTTATAAACCCCTACCTCATGTTTGCTGTATTTTATAAATCTCTACCTCAAACCCCATAAGACTAGGCATATGTAAGGCCCTGGTAGTAACTGTAACCGTAAAGTTACAAAATATTTGCAGTGATTGTACTTAGAACTTTGTTAAGTTTTTGTTTGTCCCATAATAACCATGTTAATTGAAGTAACTGGTTTCTTCTGCTGGCAGAGTGTGAATGTTAAGCAATAAGCACCTCCTGGACATTCCTTTGCTTGAATTATGGTAGGCTCTGTGGCGCTAGCCACTCTTCTGGTGGGCTCTGTGTTATTTCAAACCTGCTTGTATGCCTGAGCTGATTTATATACAGTCACTGTGACTGTGTGAACCACGGCTTATCTAACATTCCAGATGGCTTAACTGACTCCACTCTGCCCGTGTAGCCGTTAGTAATCAATCACGGGCAGCCGAGCCCGCGCCCGCACAAATCAAAAGCGAACCCACCAATCTCAAGCACTCTTGTCCCCCGACATCGCCATGGACCTAATTGAGAACTAATTATGCAAGGTCCATGGACTTCGTTTTCTACGTCATGCCCTCTTCTAATTGAACAATGTCCTAAGCCTAGGAAAAACCAGTCACGCCCAGCCCTTCCCTTGCAACTGTGTATATAAACCACTTGCTGTACTAGGTCAGGGCTCTCCTTCCTGTGCCGCTGCGCCGGTCACAGACGTGAGCCCAGACTCGAGCCTGAATAAAGACCCTCATGTGATTTGCATCGGAGCTGGCTCTTTGGTGGTCTCTTGGATTCAGGATTCGGGTACTACACTCTCTGTTTTCAAAATTCAAGTTTTAATATATTATCTTGCCTGAGGAGGATGAGTCCATGCATGTTAAAAAATTTAACAAAAGCTGCAAAGAAAAGATCCCATCTTGAAGCTCCCCCTCCGTATTTAGACTGTGGTTTGTAATCACAATTTTCCAGCTCTCCAGCAATTACACTAAGTATTAATGAAAGCACCACAGTCACGCGACTGTGCCCAAGGGAAGCTTCTGCCGGAAAGTCAGGGTTAATGGTCCAGCAACGGTTTTAATGGATTTTCAATGAGGTGTGAAGATGACAGGCCAGCTAGGGTGAAGTTCCATGACAGAGCACAATTATCACCCGAACTTGTTTCTGTTTTTATTTCTTTAAGACCCTGGTGAACGGATTCCCCAGTTCTTATTTATTAGCCAACTCACTGAGCCTATAAAGGAGGCTCCATCGGAGACCACAGGACTTTGCACAGGCCTCTCCAGGGCAGTGGTGGGGAGAGAACTCACATTTGCTGAGGGTCTCCCATGTCTTCTTCACATTGTCTCACGACTCCCCACCACCAGCTGGACAGTGAGTTGCTGAGGACTTAGCCTAAGAATCAGCAACAACTGTGAAAAGGTGTTCTTGCTCCTGTCTCACTTCCCCTGTCTCTGTGGACTCCTCAGGGCGGAACTACCTGAAGGAGGACAGGGCCTTAGTTAGGCAGGATTGGACCCAGCCTGCGTAGATGTGGGGCATCTGGGGAATTTGTTTCTTCCAGAGACAGCGCTGGCCTTACCGGCATGTGGTTAAAAGAGACATGCACTCCACCTAGAAACCTCTTCCACAGCCCTGTGGGATCTGAGGGAGGACAATGGGCAGAGGTCTGGGGATTATACTGGTGTACGACATGGTCGTGAAAGCTGGCGTTTGCCCTGGCTGAGGCTTGGTCTGGGCCTCCGTGGACTCCCCGGGCGTGCGCCCAGCCTGAAGTTCTCACAGACATGATCTCTGTTTCTTCCTTGTCAGATTGTTACAAAGATTCTTCTGCATCATGGGCATTTTGTCAAGTTAAGAGAGGAGTCTGGGGATCACAAAAGGAGGACAGGCATACCAATGGGCTTTCGGTTCATTTTATAGATGAAAAGACTGACTCTGTGGGGTCAGATCTCCCTGCCAGTCAGGGATGGTGTGGCATTCGGAGCTGGTCCTTCCAGCTCTGGAGCTCTTGTGGCCACATGTGAGGTGTGTGTGTATGTGTGTGTGTGTGTGTGTGTGTGTGTGTGTGTGTTGAGGGAGGAAGGCAGAAGGAGAGAGGAAGAAGGAGAGAAGGAGAGGGAGAGAGGAAGGGAGGAGAGGGAGGGGGAAGGAGAGAGGGAGAAAGGGAAGGGGGAAGGAAGAGAGGGACCAGAGAGGGAGAGAGGGAGAAGAGAGAGAGAGAAGGGGAAGAGGGAGAGGGGAAAGAGAGAGGGAGAGGGAGAACAGAGAGAGAGGGAGAGGGAAAGGGAAAGAGGAGGAGGCAGAAGGAGAGAGGGAGAGAGGCATGGAGAGGGAGAGGGGTAGAGAAGGAGAGGGTAGGAAGACGGGGAGCGGGAGGGAGCAGGGGAGCCAGCAGGGCTCAGGGAACTCCCTTCTCAGTGCTGGAAGCCATTGGGTGTCACCAACTCAGTTGGGGGAGGATGGAGGATGTAAGGGAGAAATGCCAGAGTGTGTTCTGAAGAACAGAAAAGGCAGGAGGCAAAAGAATCAAAGGAAAAACACAAGGTTGACCTGGGGATAGTAACCTGGCCCCCGCGAGGGTAAAAAAGCTGCCACCTCAGAACGATCTCGGTAAAGCCAGCTCCTGAGACTTCTCAGCCTTGGCTTAGTCTTATGGAGAAGAAGGTGTGACCAGGGTCTGCAGCTGTTCAGGAATGGTGTGGATGCCTGGGGTAGGGGGTGTGTGTGTTGGGGGGTGTCTGAAGCTGGGGCGGGGGTGCTGCGGGTGGACTCTGGGAGGCAGGGTCCCACTTCAGGAGGGCAGGTAGGTGGCCCGGCATGGCATGACATGGCTGAAGAACAGCTTCGCCCCAACGTTGCCTGTGGCAGGCTGAAGGCGGTCCCCGAGGATGTCTGTTCCCTGATCCCTGGAACCTAGGAGTGTTAACACATGTCAAGAGGGACTTTACAGAAGTGACCAAATGAAGGATTGTCCTGGATTATCCAGATGGGCCCCCTGTAAGCACAAAAGTCCTGATCAGAGGACCTGAAAGTCCGACTCTGAGAAGGTGAGATGATCCTGGAAACTTCAAGCTGGGGGAGGGGTGAAAAAGGCAAAGGGTCCTCCTCTCAGAGCTTCAGAGGGAATGGAAGGCAGGTACAGCGAGCACAGCACAGAGTTCACATGCAGTCACAGAGTTCACATGCAGTCCGGCAAGTTCTCTTACTCGGTGTAATTTAGATAACAGAGAAACAGGGTGGCTTAGCATTTCAATGTCTTTCTTATTCATACACATCCTCTGCCCAACCAGCCAGGCATATCAGACCTGATCATCTCACAGTTTGGAATACAGAATTACCAATGCAGTAAATCACAGAAACAATTGGGAATCTTCTAAGAAAAGCCCAAATCAGTAACTTTTCATTATTTAGAAGGTCCTTGTGACCTAAAAAGTTGAGAGATGGTAATCAAATTTCATGACCAGGTACCTGCGGCCCTCTGCTCCTACCTAGCTGATAGTTTGCTTAATCGTCATTGTAAAATTATATAAAACTTCTTGCCAAAGGCAAGTACATGTCCTTTCTTTTAAGGCACCCATGCTCTCTCTTGAGCATATTTTTTTCTTACTAATAAATTCTGTCTGAAACTATACTTTGGACTCGGTCTGAGATTCCTTTCTGTTGATGAAGTCAAATAACTTATGGAACAACCATGCCACACCCCACCCGGCACAAGAACCAGCCCTGCTGATACCTTGGTTTTAGCCCCTTGAGGCTTACTTTGGACTTCTGATCTCTAGGCAGTAAGAGAATAAGTTTCTGTTATTTCTTTCTTTCTTTTGAGTCTCACTTTGTGCCCAGGCTGGAGTGCAGTGGCATCATCACGGCTCCCTGCAGCTTAATCCTCCTGGGTTCAGGCACGGGCCACCATGCCTGGCTAATTTTTTTTTTTTTTTTTTTTGGTGGAGATGAGGTCTTGCTGTGTTGCCCAGGTTGTTCTCAAACTCCTGGGTTCAAGCAATCTGCCTACCTCTGCCTTCCCAAATGCTGGGATAACAGGCACGAGCCACCATGCCTGGTCATGTGTTCTTTTAAACCTCTAAGTTTTTGTGATGATTTGTTCCAGCAGCCATAGGAAACAGAAAATGCATGGCCTAGGTGGACCCTCTGGCTCCCCAGTTATCCAATCCAGGCTAGAAACAGGTGGGCCTGAGACTGCGCCTTCCCTGTCTAAGGTGAGCAATTCTGGAAGACCATGGGGCCCTTGGATCCTGCTGAGGAAAGCAGCACTTCAGGCAGGGTCACCCATGTACCCAACACAGGAAGAGAACTACAGCCCATGCCCTCTCCCTGACCCGCAGGACACCAGCCCCCAGTGCAGGGTCCCTCTAGTACATGGTGGGGCTGAGCACTTCCCTTCATCTGAGGATGATTTACTGTACACCTTATACAGGCCAGAGCTGCTCTTGGGGGCAGGAATATGGCAGTGAAGAACACAATATGAAGTTCCCTGTTCTTGTGGTATCCATATTCTAGTGGAGGAAGACAGTCAGCAAACTGGTGGCAAGAGTCATGGAAAGGAAAGGCATAGCAAATGGGAGGATGAACCAGGCATGGCGGCTCATGCCTGTAATCTCAGCACTTTGGGAGGCTTGAAGCTAGAGGATTGCTTGAGGCCAGGAGTACGTGACCAGCCTGAGCAACATAGTGAGATCCTGTTACAAAAAAAGAAAGGAAGGAAGGAAGGAAGTGCTAGGATGGGGGGGACAGGGTGGGCAGGGAGGCTCCATAAGATGCAATTTGAGTCACAGAGATCTCTGAAGGAAGGATATTCCAGGCAGAGGGAACAGCAGGACAAAAGCATGAGCATCCTGAACACTTCCAAGGACAGAAGGGAGCCCGATGTGGCTGGCACAGAGGAGGGATGGGGGTGAAGTATGCAAAAGGCATGGGGCCTCATGTAGCTCTGCCTGACAAGGGAGCTCTTGGAGGGTTCTGAATAGAGGTGTGAGCCTGTCTGAGCATTAAAAGGCTCCCTCTAGGAGACCTGAGATACCTCCATGCCCTGTTCCGCAACTGGGCCAGGTGCAGATTCAGGGAATAGATGTTGTCCTCAGCAAAATTGGCGAGAAGACAGAGGAAGAGAGGGGAAGGCTCTGCCCTTTTCTTCCTTACCTTGTTTCTCCTCATCAGTGGAATCACTCTGCCTATGCCTGTCTTCGCCTTAGCAATACCTTATCAATCATTTACACTTTAGCGAAATCGAGGATATGTGTCCCATTACCTTCTCCAAGGTTATGAGTTAAATTGCATCTACTAAAAAGATATGTTGAAGTCCTAACCCCTAGTACTTCAGAATGTGCCCTTACTTGGAAATATGGTCCCCGCAGGTAAGTTAGGTAAGATGAGGTCACGTGGCAGCAGGGTGGGTCCTTGATCCAATACAACTGGCGTCCTTATAAGAAGATGGGGTGAAGACACCAGGAAGGAATGCTGCGTGAGATAGAGGCTGGGTTGGAGGTAAGGAATGCCAGGGCAGCTATGACTGGAAGGGGCGAGGAGGAATCCTCCCTAGAGCCTCCAGAGGGAGCTTGGCCCTAGAGTCACAATTATGGGAAAATGAATTTCTGTTGTTTTAAGTCACCCAGTTCTCACTTTGTTACAGTAACCCTAGGAAACTAATATCAGGGATATATATATATTTGAGATATATTTGAGTCAGGGTCTCACTCTGTCACCCAGGCTGGAGTACAGTGGCACCATCACGACTCATTGCAGTCTCGACCTCCTGAACTCTGGTGGTCCTTCTACCTCAGCCTCCCAAGTGGCTGGGACTACAGGCG
>NW_007253575.1:177038-187790 GCF_000164805.1 Carlito syrichta | reverse complement strand
TTGGGATGATACGTAAGATGTAACAATTGGTAATTTTGTAATGAAGAGTTTTACAAAGAACACTCAATACACTGAGGCCTTTAAAATGAAATCAAGTGAGCCATCAATAAAAAAAGATAATGATTTTTTTGCTAATTTCTAAACATTGTACTGTATACATTGTGTGTAAGACAGTTGTGCTACGAAGAAGTGACACGAATCATCAATTAAAAAGTCTTTTCTTTTAAAAAATAAATCTTGTACCATATGCGGCGTATATGAGACACAAAATTGTTGCGTTTGATTGTTAAGTGTGGGACTAAGGTTGTTTCTTGAAGAAGGTAATATAAATATCGTAGGGCATGTTCGAGTTTAAAACTCCAGTATGGGTGACAGAGTGAAAATCCAACTCAAAAAAAAAAAAAAGAAACAACAAACCAGAGTCCCTGCTCCTGCTTCAAATGAGAGGAGACAATCAATGGAGAAATATATATATTTAACGTAAGTGCTACGAAAACCAAGGAGATGGGCTATGGAAGCAGAGAGTGGCCCCCCTGGGGGGGGTTGGGTGCTATTTTATGGGGTGGTCTGAGCGGGATGTGGGGGAAGAATCAGGCCAATGGTTGGGAGGAGACCCTTCTGGGCCAAGGAGCAGGAGCAGGCCAGCAAGGAGTGTGGGGAACCAGCAGAGGCCAGCGGGCCAGGAGCTGCAGCAGGAGGGGCAGCACAGGGGATGGGGTGGGGCGAGGAGAAGATCAGGTGCCCAGGACCACGCAGGTGAGAGCAGAGGTGTGGAGGAGGGACAAGCGCTAGGCGGGATGTCAGCAGGGAGGCTATTGCCACAGGGATGCACTTCTGAAGAGCCAGGACAGAAGACTGTGTACGCCTGCCTGCTTCCTGCTCTGGCTGTGTCCAGTAATACGAATCCGAGTTATGCAAATGGCCTCTCTCCTGTCCTTGGTGACAAGGCAGCAGAGTCACGACTGAGCAGATCTGTGGCAGGGTGAGGCTTTTGTTGGGCTCTTTGAGCGCCGTGCCTAGTGTGTTCATTGATCTATTTTTCATCCAAGTCTGTATTCCACGACATATGACATACTAAATGTCACACGGTGGTCTCCTGTTCCCTCACTGTGGGGGCCTCCCTGTCCCCTTCCCTGCTTTCTCTTTCTCCATTGCACTTACTTATCACTGTCTGATACATTGGATATACATTTGTCATATGCATTTGTCATCGTAGGTGTACATGTCAACTTGGCTATGCTGTAGGACCCAGTTATCCAATCAAGCGCTAACCTCGCTTTGTTGTGAAAGTATTTTATAGCTGTGTCAAACATCAGCTGACTTTAAGTGAAGGAGATTACCCTAGGTATTGTAGCTTGGTGGGCCTCATCGCATCAGTGGAAAGACGTTAAGAGCAAAACTGAAGTTTCCCTATGGAAGAAGAAATCCTGCCCAAGACTGCAGCTTCCACTGAGTTCCCAGCCTGCCAGCCTGCTCTGCAGATTTTGGACTTGCCAGTCTCCACAACTGGATAAGCCAAGTCCTTGAAACAAGTCTTTTTATACGTATATGTGATAAGTATACTTGCATATATGCACATCACACATCTCTATTTCCATCTCCCTCTATCATCTCTCTCTCTCTCCTCAATGTCTATTATCTTTCTACATCTAACATCTCTCTTTATTTCTATTGTCTCTATCTCTCACTATCATCTCTATCTTTATCTCTATCATCTCTCTCTCTATACCTAGCTCTATCCCCTCCCTCTTTCCCTCTGTCCCTCCCTTCCTCCCTTCCTCTCTCTTTCTCTCTGTCTCTACCTCTACCATCTCTATCTATAATCCCCTGGTTCAGCCAGTCAGGATGCGGAAACATTTGTTTGTTTGTTATCCTCCTTCTCCCAGAGGCTAGTTTTCTGAGGGCAGGGTTTTGTCAGTTTCCTTCATAGCAATATCTACTGTGCCCAGGACAATGGGAGGTGCTCAGTTTGTATTGTGCAGCTGATAGTTCATCATTCTTACTTATTTATGTGGTTGTTGGCTCAACTTGAAATTCAAGACAGAAGGAAATAAAGAAAAGCGAAGGAAAAAAAAAAAAAAAGCACATCATCGGAGGCTGGGGATTTCCCAGTTGGGCCCGGGGTTGTGGATTCGGCTGTTTTGTGTGTGTGTCTGTTTGCATCCGAAAGACAGCCGTGGCAGTGAGGAAAGGCTGCAAATTTAAACTCAAGTTCAGGTTCTCCTAGCAACAGGCACGCCCCCGCTGCCCGCTCGGGGTAATCCAAGCACCAAACACGTGCTGCTGGGCAGCTCGCGTTGCTAGGAGAACAATGACTCCCGGTCTCCCGAGAGAGTAGGTGACTGCGCTGATACCAGCGGGCGAGGTAGGCGTTGCCCTTTGTTTCCCAAGCGATGGTTTCGCAGCCAGGTGAGTGAGGAGGAGTGGAAAGGGAAAAAGCAGACGCCCTGATTTTTGTTTGTTTATCGAGGAGCTGCTGGTCGGTGAAAAGCGTTTTGTTTCGGAACGTGTCCCAAATGGGTTTGCAATTAGGGACAGAGTCTGTAGGAGCTTATGAAACAACCAATTCCCCACATTGTTTGGCTCTCAGCATCCACAGACCATCTGGATCAACTGAGTGTGAAGTGTGGGGGTGTGTTTTGGGGGCGGGGTCCCGAAATGAAAGAGATCGGACTGGCATGGGTCCGGGTGGGGAGGGATTTGGGTTTCCATATTTTGTGTTCACCTAATTACATCCCCAGACTGTCCCAACCTTGCTTCTGTGTCCTATTGTTACTGCCCTGTCAGTGGTCAGTGTCTTCCAGGTTGACAGCAAACCGCCCCCCCCCAGCTCTGACTGTGCCTTTGTTTGTTGGCCTGGACGGGTGGGGTCGTGTGGGGGGTGGGGAGGAGAGCAGCGGGGGAAGGACCAAAGAACGTTTGATTGGATTGGATGAGGAGACATCATTTGCTTCTCAGCTGTCCTCTTTGTGTTGTGTCCCCTTACCACCTCCATCCTGCTAAGGGGGAAGTTGACCCAGAAAGGCTAAGCACCCAGTGAGAGGCCAAGCTGAGAGCCGCCCCGCCTCCGTTCCATCCCGAAGACACCTTCTTCCTCCCACATCTGCTGTTGTCACTAGGACAGCCTCATGGGAAAGGATGAAACCTTTTATTTTTTGTTCTGGGGTCTTACTCTGTTGCCTAGGCTGGAGTAGCTGGGATTATAGGTATGTGCCACCATGCCTGGTAATTTTTTTTTTTTGTAGAGACAAGGTCTGGCTATGTTGCCCAGGCTGGTCTTGAACTCCTGGGCTCAAGCGATCCTCCCACCTTGGCCTCTCAAAGTGCTGGGATTACAGGTGTGAGCCATGGTGCCTGGCCAGACTGTGAAAACTTAACAGTCTTTTTATTTGTCTCTTAAGAAAACCTACCAGATCTTCCCTAGTTTTCTTCTTTGTAGGCACAGCTGCTTGAAGAGACACCAGAGGAAGTCCAGACCCTTTGCAAGACCGGTTCAGACTGGAACAGGCCACCTGGACTCCTGTGAGATCTCCCTCCAGCGACTTTTAGCTCATTTGCATGTCATTATAATGCAAAAAGTCCCTCACTATAGGAAAATCTCTGCCACAGGCCATGTGTGGAGAAGCAAGTTCATGACCCTCGCCTGCATGTCTGGAATCACCCTATCTGTGCTCACATACCTTTTCCGCCCTGTGCCCCACTCTTTAAAATCCCTGTGCCTCCCACTCCCCAGGAGAAAGGGCTTTCAGAGCACAGGCTCTCCTTCTCCTTTCTCTGGCCAGGGAATAAAATTTAACTGCCTTTCCAAGTTGGACGTTCTTTCTTCAGAGCTGACACAAAATAGGTAAATAATACAGTTTACTGGCGACACGGTCAGAATTGGATGAGGAGACATCATTTGCTTCCAGATTTGAAGGGAAATGTGGACTATCACTTTAGGCCTATTTTCTTTTTTTCTTTTCTCTCTTTCTTCCTTCCTGTCCCTTCCCTTCCCTTTCTTCCCTCCCTCTCTCCCTTCCTTCCTTCCGTCCTTCTTTTTTTTTTTTTTTTTTTGAGACAGACTCTGTCACCCAGACGGGAGTGCAGTAGCACGATCACACAACTGGACATGTGTCCTTCTGACCCTGGGACCACCCAGGGGTATGCTGGGACTGGCCAACTCTGGCTCATATGCAGAGGGAGACTGCTGAGGGGAAGAAAATGGCACCATCCTTTCTAGACTGTGTTCTGAGAAGAACAGGTCTGAAGGTGGGAAACATAGCCTGTACATCTTTCTGTCTTATGCAGGACAGATGTTGAATTTGTGCAGCAAGTACTCCTCAGGGACCTGCCGTGGGCCGGGTGCTGTCCTAGATGCTAGGCTGTGGTCATTGGATGCAAGGTGGCCCTGCCCCATAAAGCTTCAGTCTGGCTTCCTCATTGGAGGAGGAGTTGAAGGTCACAGGCTACAGGGGTGGGGACGGGCGGGGAAAGGGCTCAGAAGGGGGTGTCCAGAGACTTCCATAGCCAAGCCGTACAATTTTACTGGGGGCAGCCCGTTTCCTTGCAAGTGTTTTCAAAGGACTAGAAGCTGTTCCTAGCGGTCATTTGCCCACAATAACTGCTAGACCGCATTTTAGAGTTGGGTGAGGGAAGGTGAGGAGCCCTCACCTGACTATTTCCTTCAGAGAGTTGGAAAGAGCTCTTAAGTGGACATGTGGATAAGGCTTTCATGTCCTGCGGAAACTATGTTCACAGCAGGCTCTTTTCATTTTCTTTCTTTTATTTATGTATTTCTTTTTTCTTTTTTTTGAGTTGGGGTCTCATTCTGTCTCTCAGGCTGAAGTGCAGTGGACATTCACAGCTCACTGCAGCCTCAACCTCCTGGGCTCAGGCAATCATTCTGCCTTAGCCTCCGTAGTAGCTGCGACTACAGGTGTACACCACTACATCCAGCTAATTTTTTGATTCTTTTGGAGAGATGAAGTCTCGCTATGTTGCCCAGGCTGGCCTTGAACTCCTGGGCTCAAGCAGTCCTCCTGCCTCAGCCTCCCAAAGTGCAGGGATTACAGGCATGAATCACTGCACCTGGCCTATATATTTATTTTTTTGAGTCAGGTTCTCACTGTGTCATCCAGGCAGGAGTGCAGTGGCATGATCACAGTTCACTGCAGCCTTAACCTCCTGGGACCAAGGGATCCTTCTGCTTCAGCCTCCCAAGTAACTGGAACTACAGTCGTGTACCACCACACCCGACTAATTTTTTGAGAGATAAGGTCTAGCTGTTTTCTAGGATGGTCTTGAACTCCTGGGCTCAAGCGATCCTCCAGCTGGGATTATAGGCATGAGCCACCACGCCTGACCTTTCCTTTGTCAGTGTCACTTTGGGATCTACATTTGATTTTCTCCGTGCCACAGGTGCTCTGATGGAGCTGGAGTCTTGCAATGAATTGGGAAAAAAAAAAAAAAAGAAAACTCATTGGTTGATCTGGAGTCTGGAGACAAGATGTGCTGCCTGGGCCACTGCATGGGGTGGTCACCCTCTCCCTACCAACTCCAGAGCTTCCTCGAACAGGAATACTCCATAGCGTAGGCACTGTCTGCCCAGCGGCTTTGGCCTCAGGGAGCAGGTAGACAGGGTGTCTTTATTCCTTCTGGAATGTGTCCTGAGTGGGAGCAGCTTCCCTGGGCCAGGGATATGTCTGTCCTGTGTCCATCTAAGTGGTGCTGGGAGTGCAGAGGCAATGCAGAGAGGAGCAAACACATTTTCTCCATTGCTCCCATAAGCTCCGAACCTCCACGGCCTCTCCACCTTGGGTTTAACTCACACTACCTTACAGATGCGTGGGCAGAATCCAGAAACATTCCCTCTGCAGCATGTCTCCTGGGCTCCAGCTATCCGTTCCAGCTTTCTGGATGTCCTATAACCTGTTACCATCGTGATGTCCTCCCTTCATGCCATCACCATTTATTTATCTAGGGTGGGAGATGAAGAGTCAAAGACAAGATGGTCCCTGTGAGGACAATCTCAGCTCAAAGGGCCACCCCCTTCCTCCTCCAGATCCCGCATGCCTTGAGACCTGGGCAGGCATTTGCTCAGTGGCAGTAAATGCAGCACTGAAAGTTGGAACACAGCAGGCCCTCAATAAGCACTGTTATATACCTGTTGGGGAAACTAAATACCTGTCCTAAACAGCCTCAGGGGCTGGGGAAACAGAAGTGCACCAACCACTGCTGTTTGCCCAGCACCAGTGTTGGGGTAGAGGTAAGTGAGAGGTTCTGCTGGGGAGGGTAGAGGGCATTGAACTATGTCGGGCGGTGAGGCCAGAATGGAGTGGGGAGTAGAAGAAAACAGAGTCAGTCTTGGTAGGAAGAGGAGGGGGAAAAGGGGCAAGAACGGTACAGGCCTTGGCTACAGCAGCACGGGGCACCGACTGGTGACAATGGTCTGTTCTGGGAGCAGTGGTTGGAGGTGAGGGAGAGGCCCAGGGCAGAGGCCAAGTTCATTGTTCTGCTAATCAGCCCAGCCTTTCCCAGTTCCCCAGACTCTGTGGTGGGCAGCCTTGTTTTCCTATTTCTTTTTTTCCCTTTGAGCCATGGTCTTACTCTGCTGCCCAGGCTGGAGTACAGTGGTACAATCAGGGTTCAATCCAGCCTCGACCTCCTGGACTCAGGCGACCCTTTTAATTTTTTTGGTAGAGATGAGGTCTCTCTATGTTGCCTAGGTTGGTCTTGAACTTGTGGGCTCAAGTAATCCTCCTGTCTCAGCCCCCCCAAAATGCTGGGATTGCAGGCGAGAGCATCTGTGAGCCGTCCTCTGCAGTGCAGCTTATCTCTTCCTGGGGACTGTTGTCCTTCAGGCTCTGTGCTTTCTCGCCACCTGGGACCCCTGGTCTGCTTTCACTGCCCCGCACTCATACTCTGCTTGCCTTGGTTACTGTCTGGTCTTCCAGGCGGTTCTCCCTCCCCTTGTCTTGTTTGGCTTCGATCCATCCTGCATACTTCTGCCAGATTTTCCTTCCAGCGCTTAGACCCAACCCTCCTGACCACAGGCCTCCCCTGCTCAATAGCTTTCAGTGACTCCCAAGTGTCTACTAAATTAGGTGAAAATTATTATTATTATTATTATTATTATTTAGAGACAGGGTCTCACTCTGTTGCCAAAGCTGGAGTGCTGTGGCATGATCATAACTCATTGCAACCTCAGACTCCTGGGCTCAAGTGATCCTGCTACCTTGGCCTCCTGTAGGTGGATTACAGTTGTGAGCCACCACATCCTGGCTTGGTGAAAACTTCTTGGCTCAACATTCCAGGATTCCATCCATGAGGATTCTGTCTACACTTCTAGACTGTTTTCCCACTGTCCACATTCATGTGACTAGCAACAGACTGGTCTCTCGACTCTTCTCCAAACACTCCTAAGTTCCTTCTGCCTGGAATACCTGTCCCCATGTTTCCAAATGTCTATAGAGTTCTGCATGTCTTTCAAGGCCAATCTTAAACTCTCTGTGAAGCCTTTCCAGGTTCCTGGAGGAAGCTTGATCCTCCTCTCACCTGTTGCAGTGCTGTTCCAACCTCCCTGCTGGACTGGAGAAGGACGGGCCATTATCAGAAATATTGGCAGTACTGAGGTGCTGATCCATGCGTAGTGGTCAGGGACACAGGCAGACTAAATCCCAGTAGCCACCACCCGCGATGGCCCGAAGGCTGATGGAGAGGAAGCACAGAGAAGGAAGCAGTCAGATCTGATGGCTTGGACCAGAACCCCCTGCAGGAAGAGACCTGGGACCTGGCTGAGAGGGGGCAGGGGGTGGGATGGAGGCTGGGAGAGCTCCTTCACCCAAATCTGTGCTCTTCCTGTGCTCTGGTTAGCCACATGTAAGGACAAGGGGACAGTGTCTCAGCTGGAGCCAGTGACCTGCGCTTGCTGTGTGAATGGAGGAGAGAAGGAGCCCCAACTACAGCCCAGCCCACTTTTTAAGCATAGTGACCACACTCATCTGCAAATACAGTTGATCAGTGTCCTGCAATCTGGCCAAACAGATGAGCATTCTCCCTCCTGGGTCAGAATGAAAAGGGAGGCGGGGTCGGGAACCCTGAGGACTTTTCACCCTATTTTTGAAGTCCCCCAATACCCGGCACAACACTTAAGCTGGCGTAGGAGCAACAGGGACTTGTGGCGTTAATTTGAAAGGCATCCTGCCAGCATGAGACTGAGCTCTGACCCTCACTTTAGAGTTTAGCACCTGGAACCTTTAAACAGGATGAGAATTGACATCAGAGTGGTGACACCTGATTGCTAGGAGTTGCATCCTGCTTCCTGTCTCCCTGTGAGTGCCTTTAGACAGTGGTGCTCAGTAAATGCTGACCGACCCACTGGGTCTGGAGGATTCAGAAGAGATGTCTGCCAAGGTTCCCACCCAGCGAATCCAACCTTCCAGAAGACCATCACAGAGGAAGTCGATATTGCCTGGTGGTTTAAGGGGAAGAAAACCTGAGGCACAGAACCACTGCGAAGCAAAAACATGCGGGTTGTGATGGTGGCTGGCTGTGACCTTCTCTGATTAGGAAGATAGTAAGGGTGGGGGGAGGGAAAAGAAAGAGGAGGCCATTCGGACCTGCATAGGACCCTGTGTGTCAAAGGGGACTTTCAGGAATTTTTTTTCCCCTGGGGATCTCACTCTGTCACCTAGGCTGGAGTGCAGTGGCATGATCGATTGATAGATCATGGTTCACCACAGCTTTAACCTCCTGGGTTCAGGTGATCCTTTTGCTTCAGCCTCCCAAGTAGCTGAGAAAACAGGCATGAGCCACCATGCCCGACTAATTTTTAAAAAAAAATTTTTTGTAGAGACGAGGTATCGCTATGTTGCCTAGGCTGGTCTCGAACTTCTGGACTCAAGCGATCCTCCTGTCTCTACCTCCCAAAGTGCTCAGATTACAGGCATGAGCCACTGTGCCCCACCTAGGAGATATGTTAATCAGAGGAACTGAATCCCAAGCTTGGGTCTGCCCTGCTGGGTTTTGGGCCTCTGGTCAGTTTGCCCCAATCCTCTCTCCTGGAGCAGGACTTCTGCCCACGGCTGCTGCCCATGGTATAGAGGCAGTGAGGAAACACTCGTTGGCTGGCTGCTCTGTTTTGAGGTAGAGGCTGAGGCCAGGGCTGCCTCTCCCTCGCTCTGAGGTCAATTCTCATCTTATATTGGGATTCCCACTCTGGACTCTGAAGTGGGGCAGCTTTGTTTTCATGATACTGGAATAATGGTCAGGGGCCTAGACCTCTGTGTAGATCAGAACGGGCCTGCAGGGGCCAACGTTCTTGTACAAAGCATCTCCCTTACAGGTGGGCAAGGGGAGGTGTTTGTGCACTGCTGACAAGAGGCCAGTGGCTGGCAGGCATGTCATAGTCGCTGTGCATATCTGTGATGCTGTGATTCTACCTTTGAAGTGGATCGAGGAAGATCCTAGTTAATTCTTTTGGCTTCCGCATCCTCCAAATGTTTCTGGGGATTGTAATGAATATTCCGCTCGTTTCCTGAAGAGCGAGCTGCCTTCTAAATTTTATATAGTAAAATCCTTAAGATCGTTTCAATTTCCCATATGGAACTTTGTATTTTTGGATCTCAACTACATGCTCTTCTTTCCCCCTCCAAATACAACTCTTTTGTTGGAAGAGTTTTTAATACTCGAATAATAACTGGGGTATTAATAACTGGAGTATCCAATACCCCCAAGTGTCTCTGTATTTGCCTGTGTTTACCGAGCTACTAAAGTTATTACAGACCAGGAGCTTTGAATACGATGGCTTCCGTGAGCATTATTTTGTTCAGGTCTCAACCCCAACCTCCCAGGAAAGTCGCATAGAGTTTTATTTTTATCAGCCTTTTTCCCCAGATGGGAAAATCGAGGCACAGACGGACTGGGGCACACGTGAAGCCTGGGCAGAAATGGGGTTAGAATCTGACTCTCCACTAGATGCTGTCCAGACGCCACAGCCAGGGAGAAAGGTGCCTCTCAGAAGTCAGGGGCTGGATCCTGTCTCTTGTCTCATCAGCCCAAGGCTGGGGTGTAATGAGCTTGGCACAGGGAAGCCAGGGGTTTCAGGACAGGAGCCTCTCCCCAAGCCAAATATTCTATGGGAGGGGTAACCTGGGGCGGGGGTGTCAGCCCACAGGGAGAGAAGGGCCGCTGCAGGCTCCGCTCACCGGCGGCTGGTGCGGCCCTACCCACCGATCGCCGCTTTCTGTACTGAAATCGAATGACTGTGACCCAGAGCCTACCAGTCCTTTTGGTGATGATCCCGCCTTTTGCCTTCTTTCCCTTTTCCCAGCCAGGGCACCCGGCATGCCGCCGATTCCGCAGATGGCCACTGGGTGGCGCAGCCGTCTGCGACTCTCGCTGGGGCTGCGCGTCCTGCTTTCCCGACCCAGAGCTGGTAGCCGGACCTACGGGAGCGCCTTCGGGGACCCCGAGGAGCAGCTTCCCGAGCTGTGGGGCAGGCAGGGCAAAGCTGGACAAGGCTCGGGGTAACTGAAAGAGAGACCGGAATGCTGGAGGTGGGAAGAGGTGGGGGAAAGGGGAGGATCCTCGAAGCTCTGACAAGGGAAGCCCCCTTCCACCCCCTCCTCTGCCCCTCCACCCTCTTCGTGTGGAATGGGCTGGACAACTGCATTCGAAAAGCAGAAGAGAAAATGGTCAAGCCGGGCTTGGTGGCTTAGCCCGTAGTACGCGCCTTTGGGAGGCTGAGGTGAGAGGATTGCCTGAGCCCGCGGG
>NW_007253575.1:173674-176837 GCF_000164805.1 Carlito syrichta | reverse complement strand
CTAATTTTTTGACTTATTGTAGAGATGAGGTCTCACCAAGTTGCCCAGGCTGATCTCGAACCCATGGGCTCAGGCAATCCTCTCACCTCAGCCTCCCAAAGTGTTGGGATTGTAGGCGTGAGCCACCACGCACCCAGCCTCCTTATCTTTTTGACTAACACATAGCACTATGTGACAGGTACTTTATAAATGTTAAGTCAGGTAATTCTCACAACAGTCCCCAAACCCCATTTTGCAGTTGAGGACCCTGAAGCACCGGTTATCCAGCCAGTAAGTGGCAAAACCAGGGCTCTGCCTGGCTTTCCCACAGCCTTCTCTCAGGGTTAGGGTGGGCTTCAGTCCCTTCCCTCCTTGCAGGGTGGGTAGCATATGCTGGAGGGAGGCAGGCCTGGGTTTGGTGACTCTGTACAGCTTCAGCTTTGGTGGCCTCCTGTGTCATTCACTAATTCCTTCATTCACTCGTTCAACACATGTTGACATGGGACTTCTTGCTTGCCAGGAGTGGTTCTTGGCACCTGGCCTACCACGGTCAACGAGGCTGTCCTTGTCCTTGTGGAGCTGGTGGGGTAGAAAGAGATACATCCAATGCTTGCCCTGATGACAATTCTCCTGATGAGCATTCCGCAGAAAGGAACACTGCACTCCCTCTCAACTCCCCCCCTTCTCGCCTGCTCTGTTCCTTCCCACCCCAGTCCTGCTGGCATATCTGAACCCAGAGGTATCTGCTGAGATGCTAGCTCAGAGCTGAGGGCATGAATGGTGACTAGGGGCACAGCCCTTGGTGGCTTTGAAGGCCAATGGCAGCCTCTGTCTTGTTTGGCCTTGTGTGGGATGAGCTGCCCTTGGTTACTTTGAATGTCAGTGGCAACCCGTGTCTTGCTTGGTCTTGTCCAGAATGAGCTGCCCTTGGTGACTTTGAAGGCCAATGTCAACTCCTGTCTTGTTTGGCGTTGCCCAGGATAAACTGCCTTCGGTGAACTTCGAAGGCAGATCAAGTCCTTGCCTTGTTTGGTTGCGTTCAGGATGAGCTGCTGTGAGTCTCTTGGGAGGGAGGCTTTTTAGAAGGGGTGGATGCTTCCATTCAGAATATATTCTGGGGGAGACTGGAGCGGGTACTTGGTTTCATCTTGGGCCTGAATGCAGGCTGTCACCTGATTTGTAGTGTTTGCCGAGGCCCATCTGTCATTAGATCTCGAGCTACCAAGGCGATGTTGCTGTGCCAGTAGCTGGGAGAGAGGCAGAGAATTGACTGTCACAGTTTGTGTGGCACTCACCAGCACCCCACCGGTGGCATCTCTTCCTACTGTGTGACCTGAGGCAAGTGTTTAACCTTGTAACCTCCCTTTCCTCATCGTAAAATGGATGAGCAACACCTCCCTCAAAGTATTGGTGTGAAGATTAAATGACTCAGCATTGTACCCACCCATTTCATTTAATCCTTAGAACGACTTTTCTCATTCTGATTATTTGGTTTCATGTCTGTTTTTCCAATGAACTATGAGCTCCTTGAAAGCAGGGACCATGTGACATTCATCTCTGTAGCCTCAGTGTTTAGTATAAGGGCCTGGCATACAGTAGGTACTCAATAATTGCCTCCCTTTCAAACCCCTGTGAGAGCAGCTCACGTGGTGAGGATGTCATATGAGTAACAGCCACTCTTGGAGAAGCCCCTTCATCTGGGTCCACCTCTGGGCTCTTGGGCTCTTTTTGTGTCTGGGCTCCCTCGGTGAGCCTGGGGAGGGTTGATCTGCTGATTCTTGCGTGGAACTTTCCAGAGGAGCCAGCACTGCTGGGTCAGGTTTCAGCTCCTCTGAGTTCTGTGGACCAGGTGCCATCTGAGGGCTGCTTGTCAGAAGGATCACCCTGTGTGTGTCACTGGGCCACCTGGAACCCCCTGCCCAGTGTTAGACTCCATATTTGTAGAGGCCAGTGGGGTGGGACTGGTCACAGGCAGGAGGCGCTCCTGTCAGGAGGCACCCAGGCTCCTTCCCAGCTCACTCCAAGTTTCTGGAATAAATGCCAAGGGAATGACATCGCCACCCCAAGGCTAAAATCCAGGCCTGTACATGGGAAAAGGAGCCTCTGGCCCTGTCCCGTGAAGCAGCCAATCCAACATCAGTCACCCCAGCCCTGGCTCTGGGACAGGGTTGGAAAACCTCCTGGGAGCTTCCACTGGGGGGAGGGGCCTTCCCTAAGTCACCTGTGTTCCCTGGGGAGACGGGCCCTCCCCAAGTCGCCTGTGTTCCCTGGAGGGGATGGATCTTAACCCCAGTCACCTATGCTCCCTGACACCTCGTGGCACCTGTAGTGGTAAAAGGCCCCAGCTGGCCCTACACACTGCGGCCCCGAGTTGCACCTGCTTCCCTGTCTGCTCTGTGCTGTCCCTGTCTCCAGGGGTGTGTCCCTGAGGGAGAGGCTGGACAGTCTGGTGAGCAGGAAAGAGCCCGGGGAGGCTGTCTGCCCTCCACAAGAGCCTGTAGCACTTGTACGCTGACTCTGCACCTTTTACTTCCTCTCCCTCTCCAGCTGCTCCCACAGGTTGGCTCAACGGAGGGTGCGAAGGCTGCTTTCCAAGGGGGTCAGGAGCATGGTGGGTCTCCAAGCCCTGGAGGTGTCTTCTCCCGAGCAGCCCATGGGAAGAGCCCTCTCCCTTCTCTTATCTTCACCAAGACACCAGCCAGGTGTCCTGATGCCCCTTGCCCTTCGGACCCTGTGACCCAATGTCTACGGGTCCTGTTGAGCTCACTCTTGCTGTTGAGTTGACTGTGTGCTCCTGACAATTTTTCCTTGTCGATTCTCAACTGCTGGGAGTTTGAAACAGGACCCCTGTCTCTGGCCCTTCCCCATCCTCTACATCAGAGGCCCTCAAACTTTTAAAACAGGGGGCCAGTTCACTGTCCCTCAGACCATTGGAGGGGCGGACTATAGTTTAAAAAAAAAACTATGAACAAATTCCTATGCACACTGCACATATCTTATTTTGAAGTGAAAAAACAAAACGGAACAAATACAATATTTTAAATGAAGAACAAAGCTGGGCTCGGTGGCTCAACCTGTAATCCCGTGTCTTGGGGAGGCTGAGGTGAGTGGATTGACTGAGCCTGCAGGTTCGAGACCCGCCTGGGCAGCGAGACCTCATCTCTACGATAAATCAAAAAATCAG
>NW_007253575.1:167467-173557 GCF_000164805.1 Carlito syrichta | reverse complement strand
CATGCCTGTAATTCTGGCTACTTGGAAGGCTGAGGCGGAAGGATCACCAGAGCCCAGCAGGTTGAGGCTGCGGTGGCCGGGAGCGGCCACTGCACTCCAGTCTGGGCGACAGAGTGAGACTCTGACTCAAAAAAAAAAAAAATGAAGAACAAGTAAAGTTAAATCAACAAACTTACTAGTATTTCAATGGGAACTATGGGCCTGCTGTTGGCTAATGAGATGGTCAATGTCCGGTTCCATATTTGTCACTGCTAGTCGTAACAAGTTAAGGCGACAAAAACACCTGGTGGGCTGGATAAATGTCCTGGTGGGCCGCATGTGGCCCGCAGGCCGTAGTTTGAGGACCCTTGCTCTACATTCAAGCATGTTCTCCAATATAAATAAATCAGCCCTTCCTTCCTCCTTCCCTTCTTCCTCCCTCCCTTCCCCTCTCCTTCCTCCCCACCTCCCTCCCTCCCTTTCTTCCTTCCCTTTTTTCCTTCCTTCCTTCCTTTCTTCCCTCCCTCCCTTTCTTCTTCCCTCCCTCCCTCTCTCCTTGCCTCCCTCCCTTCTTCCCTCCCTGCCTCCCTTTCTCCTTCCTTCCTTCTCTCCCTCCTTCCTCCCTCCCTTCCTCCCTCCCTTCTTTCCTTCCTTCTTTGCACAAATGTGCTAGATACTGTTCCAGGCACAAGGGAGATGGCTGTGGGCAACACAGACAAGTTCTCGAGTGTCCTTGGCCCACAGCCTCCGGGAGTTTCCAGGACCGTGGGGGTAAGGCACACATTATTCGGATTGGCATTGGAGCATGTCAGTATCAGCCCCAGACTTTCTCTGCAGCCCCTGTTTCTCACCTCCCGCCTGTGAGCTCAGCTCTGGCCTGGCATTTTCCCAGCACATGATATAAAGTCTGGTCTGGAGAGCCCTCGCCTGCCTTGTCCATCTGCCTCACAGTCCCAGCTCCAAAGCGTCCTGCACCGTGCCTCTCCTGTGGTTGCTCTCTAAACAAGCACAGTGTGTGGGCTGGGTGCACTGGGTAAACCATCAGAGGCCCTTGGTTTGCAAACCCAAGTTGAGAGTCCCAGGATTTGACCTTCTCAAACCACTTGAGGCCCTGGGAGTCCCTTTTCTTCATCCAAGCCTATGTCTTTTTTTTTTTTTTTTTGAGTAGGAGTCTCACTCTGTCACCCAGACTGGAGTGCAGTGGATGTTCCCGGCCACTGCAACCTTGACCTGCTGGGCTCCGGCGATCCTTCTGCCTCAGCCTTCCAAGTAGGGGGAACTACAGGCACGCGCTACCACGTCTAGCTAATTTTTTGATTTATTGTAGAGGTGAGGTCTCGCCAAGTTGCCCAGGTGGGTCTCGAACAAGCCTATGTCTAAGTAGGATTCTGTTTCCTTGCGTAGAGGTCATCTTGATGAGTCCTATGCAAGCATTCGCTGTTCTTGTCATTAGAAGCTGACTCTGCTACATCGCCCAACCACAAGAAGGACTTCAAGTCCTTGTTTTGAAAGCATGGAATGAAGGCCCATAATTTAAAAAAAAAATCTTGTGACACCTCATCTACCTACTAGTTTCAATGAAATCACTGAGAAAATAAGATCAACAACTATTATTAAATGACAGTAACCACAAAATAAAAAGTGACCAGGTGCAGTGGGTCATGTCTGCAATCCCAGCACTTTGGAGGCTGAGGCAGGAGGATTGTTTGAGCCCAGGAGTTCAAGTCCAGCCTGGGCAACACAGCGATACCTTGTCTCTACAAAAATAAATAATTAGCCAGGTGCGTTGGTGTGCGCCTGTAGTCCCAGCCTCTTGGGAGGCTGAGGCAGAAGGATCGCCTGAGCCCAGGACGTAGAGGCTGCTGTGAGCAATGATTGTACCACTGCACTCCAGCCTAGGGGACAGAGTGAGTTGATCCCGACTCAAAACAAATAAGTAGATAAAAACAAAAAGTGAGAGAAGAAGGAAGAAAATATTGGAGACATCCCACTGGTTGGCAACCTTCATAGGCCGATCTGACACTCAAGGCTGAGTCCCACCTCCATCTAACTAGTGAGTGCTTCAGGCTGCTTATCCATCCTCTCTGGGCCTGATTTCAACCTTCTCTATAGTATTCTGAGAACTGCAGGAGACACTACACGTAAACAATCTAGGGACAGTGCCCATGTGGTGAGTGCTCAGTGAATGTTGGTGGGACACCAAGTCAAGCTCGGAGCAGCCTGATGAGGGGAGGGGACACCGCTCATGATTTACTGCAGGTCATGGTCTCCTATCTGCCATCTGAGGTCCAAAAAACTCTGAATTTTGCTTTTCTTTTTTTCTCCCTCCCTCCCTCCTTCCTTTCTTTTTTTTGAGACAGGTTCTACCTCTGTCACTCAGGCAGGAGTGCACTGGCACAGTTAGAGCTCACTGCAGCCTTGAACTTCTGGGCTCAAGTGATCCTTCCACCTCAGCCTTCTGAATAGCTGGGACTACAGGCATGAGCCCCACATCTGTCTAATGTTTTAATTTTTTGTAGAGATGAGGTCTTGCTATGTTGTTTAGGCTGATCTGGAACTCCTGGCCCCAAGTGATTCTGATCCTCCCACCCTAGCCTCCGGGTGCTGGGATTACAGGTGTGAGCCACCATGCCTGGCCAAATCTGAAGTTTTCTATTTGTAAAATACTAATTTGGTGGCCAAACCTGACCCGAGCTGATGCTGGCCTGTTTATGGTCCTTTCCCCACCAGTGTGACTCTTTGGACAGGTGTCTCTCAGTAGAACTGTCAGGATGTTTAATCATGAGGTGCTAGCCCAGACCCCTTTGGGAGATTACATGGCACAAAGCATAGGTACTCTAGTTTCTCTCTAAAATCTGAACATTTTAAATTCTGAAATGCATCTAGCTCCAAGCGTTTCTGGTATGGTATTTCAGACAGACCTGTTTTAGAAAATTCTTCACAAGAAATAACTTTTTATTTACTTATTTTATTTTTAGAGACAGGGCTCCGCTCTATCGCTCAGGCTAGAATGCAGTGGCACCATCACGACTCACTGTAGCCTCAAACTCCTGAGTTCTAGTGATCCTCCTGCCTCAGCCCCCCCCCAAGTAGCTAGGACTACTGGTGCATGACACCATGCCTGACTATTTTTTAAAAGTTTATTATTTTGTAGAAATGAGGTCTTACTATGTTGCCCAGGCTGGTCTTGAACTCTTAGCCTCAAGTGATCCTCCTGCCTCAGCCTCCCAAAGTGCTGGATTACAGGCATGAGCCACCACACTCCACCAAATATTTGAATTCTAAGAGGAATTGATCATGGTCTTTGAATAAAGAACCTTGAGTAACATGATAATTGATAATATTCATTCGCCCAACAAATATTTATAGCTGTTTCAAAATAATGTGGATCTTTTTGTCTGTCATTGTGGAGTTTCTTTGAACATCTGTGACAGCAAATGCTTCTAAATGTATATTGGAGGCCGGGCACGGTGGCTCATGCCTATAATCCCAGCACTTTTGGAGGCCAAAGTGAGAGGATTGCCTGAGCCCACGAGTTTGAGACCAGCCTGGGCAACTTGGTAACACCTCATTTCTACAATAAATCAAAAAATTATCCAGGCATGGTGGTGTGTCAGTAGTTCCAGCTATTTGGAAGACTGAGGCGAAGGATCACCTGAGCCCAGTGGCCGGGAGCATGCCAATGCCCTCCAGCCTGAGTGAGAGAGTGAGACTCCTACTCAAAAACCAAAAATGGTTATTTTGGTCTCTGATGGCACAAAGCCTCTGCCTTTGTTTCATCACTTTTTAAAAGTTTATAAAAAAGCTAGAGTTGAAAATCTTGGACTGGGAGCTGTAAGCACGTTGGGAAGCTGAGGTGGGAGGATTGCTTGAGTCCAAGAGCTCAAGACGAGCCTGGGCAACATAGAAAGACCTCATTGCTACAAAAAATTGAAAAATTAGCTGAGCATAGTGGCATAAGTCCATAGTCCCAGCTACTTGGGAGGCTGAGAAGGGAGGACTGCCTGAGCCCAGGAAGTCAAGGTTGTGGTGAGCCGTGATCGTGCCACTGCATTCCAGCCTGGGCAACAGAGTAAGACCCTGACTTAAAAAAAAAAGGCCATTGCTTTGCTAAGCTGTGGTTGGCCATGTGCTCTTTGAGCTATGGTCAGGTCATGTTTTCTTATGCTTTCCCTGCCCTCCCCTACCTTGGGGAGGTAAATCTCCTCTTTCTCTCTCTCTCTCCAATTTAGTTTCTAAATAAACTATATTTTTAAGTCAAAAAAAAAAAAAAGAAAGAAAAAGAAAGAAAGAAAGAAAAAGTCTTGCTTAAAATCTAGGTCCTCACTATAATTGAAGTTCATTTGGCTAGAGGTGGCACAAATGTTCTGGTCCTGCCATGATAGAGTAAAAGGGTTGCCAACAATCTCTAAAACGTGGCATTATTGAAACAGGTACTGAACAAGCATGATGTCCCTCCCTGGGCTTCAGTGTCCTCATGTAAAGTGGGTACAACAAGAGCAAGATTCCCTGAGCACTTGCTAGGTGCAAGGCAAAGTCCTAAATCCTTGACATGTTATTTTATGCAGGTCATGTAATTCTCACAACGACCTTACAAGTTATAATAGCCTCATTTTGCAGAGGAGGAAACTGAGGCACAGAGACGTTAAATAGGCAGACCAAGGTTATTTTGTCAGGAAATGGTGGCTCTGGGATTTGAACCTAGGTAGGCTGGCTCCAGAGCACACGTTCTAATAACAGAAGCTCCTTCTCCTCCTTCCTTTTTCTTAACTGCTGAAAAGTTAATTAGCAATCATTCAAATTTATTTCTTTAAATAGCCCTACTCTTGCATTAGTTTAGCTGAGAGGCTGTGGGCTTCAGCGGCCTTTTGCTCTTTGTCCGTCCGTCCATCCATCCATCCATCCATCCATCCATCCATCCATCCATCTCCATCCACCCACACAAGATCAATACAATGTAATAGTTGCAGGGATACTACTTCCCAGCTGTTAGCTACTCACTTCTCTGTTCATCAGTTCATTCACCATGTAAAACAGCATCATAATATTTGCCTTGCAGACTGCTTGCATTAAATGAGCTGTTTTATGTATAATGTCTAGCCTCGAGTTCATATTACTCTGTGTAGTTGCAAGAGACATAATTACTTTTTAAAAATTCTACAACTGGTAGAATTAAAGATTTCATGAGTGCTCTCTTATTCTAAAGCAGTGATAGTTACGTTTTTGAAAACTGAATCCCACTACACCTCGGGAAAAAATAATCCTCCATGTTTTGAACTGACCGGGGCTGATGTCCACCTTGGACCCCTTTCTGTGACCTAGGGAGCCAGATGCCTGTGGATGGCAGAGATTCGGGACTGTGGGGTGGCCTCATCTCTTGCCTTTCCTGAACTTGCTGCAGACAACTCTGGGTTGCTTCTCCTGGAAGAAGAGGGTAGAAGGCTCCAGAAACCGTTGGCCCTTCCTTTTTCAGGGAGGGAGCAGAAGAGGAGTTTTTGGGGAACCAGGCTGGACTGGCCTGGGGGCAGCTGCAATATGTATCAGCTTCTGGGGAATGTTCCAATTACAAGGCCAAGGGTAGCACTTAGAAATGTCTAGTCACCTGTGCTTCTTATCCTAGACATGGGGTGGGTGGAGGCAGACAGCCTTTTGCCAGGGGGAGCTTGGTGCTCAGGCTGCTGTCATCTGGGTTGTGAATGCTGTGTGTGTATATGTGGAGGGGCAGTGTGTGTGAGTGTGCACCAGTGTGTCTGTGTATGTGTGTGCCCGTGTATGTGTGTGTGTGTGTTTGTGTCTGTCTGTAGATAGACTCTCCATTCCGATGTCAGAAGATCTCACACTAGGGACAGGGAGTTCTTAATCAACTGTCTCCCCAAACACACTCCCAATCCCACTTCTTTCCATGGTCAAAATGTAGAAGTAAACAAGCCGGGCTCAGTGGCTCAGCCTGTAATCCCGCGCCTTTGGGAGGCTGAGGTGAGTGGATTGCCTGAGCCCGCGGGTTCGAGACCCGCCCGGGCAGCGAGAACTCATCTCTACAATAAATAAAAAAAAAAAAAATCAGCTGGGCGTGGTAGCGCATGCCTGTATTTCCGGCTACTCGCAAGGCTG
>NW_007253575.1:142041-167447 GCF_000164805.1 Carlito syrichta | reverse complement strand
GGGAGACTCCAACTCAAAAAAAAAAAAAAAAAGTAAACAACAACTCAAAAGAAGCTGAATTTTCTTACATTGATTGTCTTACATCTATTATACCACGTAGTAAATTCTTTTTTTTGAGTTGTAGTCTCACTGGTGCTCAGACTGAAAGTGCAGTTGCACACTCATGGCCACCATAGTCTCAACCTACTGGGGTCAGGTGATCCTTCTGTCTCAGCCTTCCAAGTAGCTGGAACCACAGGCATGTACCATCATGCCTGTCTAAATTTTTTTTTTTTTTGAGTTGGAGTCTCACTCTATCGCCCAGACGGGAGTGCAGTGGCAGCTCCTGGTCACCGCAGCCTCGACCTGCTGGGCTCCGGCGATCCTTCCGCCTCAGCCTTCCGAGCAGCCAGAACTACAGGCGCGCGCTACCACGTCCGGCTAATTTTTTTATTTTATTGTAGAGATGAGGTCTTGCCGGCCCAGGTGGGTCGTGAACCCGCGGGCTTGGGCAATCCACTCACCTCAGCTTCCCAAAGGCGCGGGATTACAGGCTGAGCCACCAAGCCAGGCTTAATTTTTTTTTTTAATTGTAGAGACGAGATCTCGCCATGCTGTTCAGGCTGGTCTTGAACCCCTGAGCTCAGGCAATCCTCTTGCCTCAGCCTCCTAAAGTGCTGGGATTACAGGCTTGGACCACAGCACCTGGCTAGGTAGTAAATTTTTAAAAGACAGTCCCTACCACACAATAATCATCACTGGTAAAAACAAGAAACAGACAAAACATAAGACAAATAGGCCAAATGCTCAAGCTGTCTGCTGCAGTTGCCTCCCCAGAGACCTAGGAAGGATGCTGACATTTCTGGATCATTCTTCTGCAGTCAGGGAGCAGGAAGGTACGTGGCAAGCTGCAGTGTTGCTCCAGGGGCTGGACTACCTGTCCCATGGGGCCACCGGCCAGCAGCCTACCTCCAAGGCTGAACCGAAAGCTTGGCTGGTTTGTACCCATGGAAGGGTCCACACTCAAGGGACCCACTCAAGGGACATGGACATGGAAATCCATTCAAGACCTTTCCAAGGACTCAGAGACAGGAGGCTCCCATATTCTACATGGAGACAGGTGTTGGAGCACCTGGACAGTCACCTCAGCTGGAGAGGAGTAATCATTGCTTCTGGAGTCCAGGGGGCAGAGAGGGTGCCCTACAGAGAAAAAGTCATGTGGCTGCTCTTGTGAACAGCAAGACTTATGGCGCTGTGCAAGCTTGAAGACGTCACTCTACAAGGAATTGCAATTACTGAACAGACACTGGTTGATGATTCGGGCCCCCTGTAAGCCCTGAAGATTCCAAGGCTCACTTAGCAGATACCCACTGATCACCCACCTATGACAGGCACTGTTTTGAGGGCTGGAGCCACGGCAGTGCCCAGGACAGAACCTGTAACCCTCGTTTCATCAAATTTGTCTTCTAGTGAGTGATAGATGACGGACAAGTAAAATATATGAAACGGCAGCTGGAGATAAGTGTCTGGAGAAGCAAGGGGCAGGAAAGGAGTGTCAGGGGAAAGGTTGTATACTTTTAAATGGGGCAGCCATAAGATCCTCACTGAGAAGGTGACATTTACATGAAGACCTGAAGGAGGTTAGGGAATGAGCCTTGTGGCTATCTAGAGAGAGTAGAATGGGCAGATGCAAAGGTCCTGTGGTAGAGGAGGCCAGAAAGGTCAGAGCAGAGGATATAAAAGGGAGGCTGTCAAGAGATGACACAGAGAGAGGGGAAGATCATGAGAGACCCTGGGGGTCACTTCACTGTCTTTGCTGGACAGTTTCTAGCAGGGAAGTGACTTAGGCCTTTACAGGATCACTTTTACACGATGTTGAAGAGAGGCTGTAATAGTGCTTAGCCTCCAGCTCTGATGGTGTGGTGAGATAGTTCCTAGAGGGCAGGCCCAGGAGTTGGAGAGGACACCGCCAAGTCAGATATGAGCATGGAGAGCTCTGTGGAAGGAAACATGGCTGGCTGTGATCATTGGGTACCTGGGGAGGGAGGTTGGTGAGGAGACTGCAAGATAAACTCACAAACTCCCTGTGACAAAAGGATACAGAGAAAAATATCCGTCAGAACTGCAGTGTGGGCATGGCTGTGGAAAAAAGGGAGTGCTTCTAGACCATTGGTGAGAATGGAAGCGAGTTCAACCTTTGTGGAAAGTGGTGTGATAATTTCTCAAAGAAATAAAAATTGATCTTTCATGTGATCCAGCAATCCTCTTCTGGGAATATACCCAGAGGAACATAAATTGCTCTAACAAAAATGCATCTACACGTTCATGTTTATTGCAGCACTTTACACACTAGTGAAAACATGGAACCAACCCAGATGCTCATCAAAAGTGGACGGGATAAAGAAAATGTGGTACACATACACCATGGAATATTATGTAGCCATAAAGAAGAACAAAATCATGGCCTTTGCAGCAACATGGATTCAGATGGAGACCATCATGCTAAGTGAATTCTTACAGAAACAATGAACCGAATACTGCATGTTCTCATCTGTTGGCCCTGATCACTGGTCACAGGAGCACAAGAGTGGGATTGGCAGTCACTGGACACTGCTAGGGGAGGGAGAGAATGATGAGGGAGGGGGACACATGGCGATGCACTGGGTACCTGGTCCACTACCAGGGGGAGAGACGGTCAGCTAGGAACCCACACTTCACCTGCATGCAACTTTCATATGTAGTAAATTCTCACTTGTAATCCACAACTCTAAAAAAATAAACAAATACATAAATAAAATTGCAGCATGCACAGTACAATTCCATTTATGTAAAATTACACCTGTATGCCTGTAAGAAGTTCAGAGCATGTGAAAATTGCTTATTAAAAACTGGCACTGGTTATTTCTAGGTGGCAGATAGCAGGTGGTCCTGATTTCTCTCCTAATATATTTCTGTATTGATTACTTACTTTTTTATTCTTTTTTTTGTTTTTGAGCTGTAGTCTCACTCCGTCGCCCAGGCTGGAGTGCAGTGGCACATTCACGGCCACCCCAGTGGCAACCTGCTGGGCTCCAGCGATCCTTCCACCTCAGCCTTCCAAGTAGCTGGAACTACAGGTGCTACACCTGGCCAAATTTTTATTTATTGTCAAGACGAGGTTGCCAGGTTGCCTGGGCTGATCCCGAACCCACGGACTCAGGCAATCCACTCATCTCAGCCTCCCAAAGTGCTGGGATTACAGGCTGAGCCACTGAGCCCAACCACTTTTTTTATTCTTATAATAAGCAGTTAGTAATACAGACAGGGAGTAAAGGATCAGTAGAGCTACTTTCATCATGGGAGAATCAAAAAGATTCAATGTATTTACTGAAGAATTTGTGTTTTGTTCTGCTGATACATTTAATCTTTTCAAACCCTCATCCAACCTCAAAAACAGGATAGAACTCATGAACTGGGGATGGGGGTGATTTCTTCTTCAGTTGGTCAACGAGCTAAATTCACACCTGAATCAGCCACATTCATTTCAGCCAGTGCCACAAGTTCACCAGACAGCCCATCTGCATCACTCTGAGTTCATTGCTATCCGGAAGTAGACATGGCCAGAGGGTCAGGGGATAAACTGGAGATTTAGGGCTGAACCTCACCAGGTGCCTAATGAGAGGAAGTAGCGATCAAGGAAGGATTGGCACCACCGCCTAGAAATCCCGGGGCTCAGAGTAAGGCTTCGTTCGCCCCACCCTCATCCCTTTCAAGGACAAGGCAGAAAGGTCTTCACAAAGCAGAGCCTGGCGGAGGGGAGGCTGGCCCCCAATCTCCATGGTCTGACCTGCTTCCCTGAATTATGTCACATGGATAGTAACCCTCCAGCAAGTGGAGGAACTGATCTTCAGCAAGCAGAGATTTCATGAAAATTTAAAGCAGGCACTGCATGTTGTTTTCATGGTGGCCTAAACATCTTTGAAAACCCAAAGTCTCCAGGTCTCCTGTGGAGGTTGTTATGACATCCGCATGGGCTTCCTGGACTCCCTGCATTCCCTGGTGTCTCTGCCTAGGGAGAGAAGCCAGTGCCTGAAGGTGAGAACACCCCTGGATGCCTCTGGCCATACCTGTGGGCAGGTTACTGGGGTCCCCCAAAGCGGTGAACCCACGATGTCAGGTTGCCATGACAACACTGCCCCCTCCCAAAACTTGAGAGGCAGGGAGTATCGACAAAGTAGGATCTCACGAGCTGTCTTTCCGTGGGGATCCAGGCTAAATATACCCCACAATTGGCACACGTGCAGTTCCAGCAGCCTCTGCCTTGTGTCTCAGCGTGCCCAGAAACTGCTCCCTGGCTGAGTTCTGATCCTCTGGAGCATGGTCTGGCACTGATGGAGGGTGAGGAGGGCAGGCACTTGGAGAGCTGACAATAACCTTACTTGCCGGGTGTGTAGGCCTGAGTTAGGGCCGGAGTGAAGAGGAGGTGGTTGCTTCCCAGCAGACATGGGCCTGCCTTATTTAACTCACCGGAAGTCATTAGCTTGGTAGCTCCTGGGCAGCCTGCTTCAAATCCTAAAACCCGTGGCAGCTCCTGTGGGTGCTGGAGACAGGTATAGGAATGGTCTTGTCCTGCCTGTCTGCCCTGAGTGGCCCTCCCAGGTAGTTGAGGAGCCTGGGCCTGGACCAGCCTGGGCCTGGGGCAGCCTGGGATGTGCTACCCTATGGCTTCCTGTTCCTTTCGTTCCTTGCTGCAGGGACATACACTGAAGCGGAGAAAGCAAGTCCCTGCTGTGCCCGGGCATCCTGTCTGTGCTTCCTGTGGTGGCCCTCGTTCTGGGGCTATATGTGGAAAGAGACTGGGAGAGCTTAGGTCTACATGGTGGTGACTCACTCCATGATGCTGTGGGTTTGAAGGTGTCCTGGGATTCTGAAGCTTAGGAATCCCCAATTGACAAGGATCTCTGAGGCCACTGAGTATAACCTCAGAGCCCTGAAGGAGGGCAGCATGGGGACTGAGCTGGTGACTGAAAGACCGCACCCCTGATGACTGGCCCCCTCTCCATAGGGCTCAAGCAGGGGGCTCTTGACTGGCTCACCTGACTGGCAAACATAGAGTTTTAACCCTAACAGCTCTAGGTTGGTGATCCTCACTGCTTTATTTGCTGAAGAATCACTGGAGGCTTTTGTTAAGGTGCAGTTTCTGGTTCAGCAGGTCTGCGCAGGGCCTGAGATTCTGCACTTCTTTCTTTTTTGGGGGTTGGAGTCTCACTGTGTTGCCCAGGTTGCTGTGTATTGGCATGATCAATCCTTCTGCCTCAGCCTCCTGAGTAGCCGAGACTACAGGCACGTGCCACAATTCCCAGCTGATTAAAAAAAAATTTTTTTTTTTTTGTAGAGATGAGGTGTTGCTGTGTTGCTCAGGCTGGTCTTGAACTCTTGGGCTCAAGCAATCCTCTCACCTCAGCCTCCCAAAGTGCTAGGATTATAGGCACGAGCCACTGAGTCCACCAAGATTCTGCATTTCTAATGAGCTTCTGGGCGATGCTGATGTTGTGTTTCCATGGCATGACCCCTGTAAGAAGATGGCTTGACAGCAATGGTTCTCAAAGAGGGGAGCAAATAAGAATCCCCCTGGAAGCACTTTAAAACACTAGACTCCTGGTCCTGTCTCCTGAATTAGAGCCATCATGTGGTAATGTGTCTAAATAGCTAATAGGTGATTGATGCACACCTTTGAATTGTGACCACTGTCCTCAAGCCTTCAGCGAATGGTTAGACACTGTGAGCAATGCCTCCCCAAACCAGCTTGGCCCAAATACCTCCCTATTTTTAGCAAGATTTGCCCTTTGCGAACCTGGTCGACCATCACTCATTCTTCAGCAAATATTTATGAAGTCTCTTCTTTGTTTGCATAAGGCTCTATTCTTTCTCTTCTAGCTGGACAGACAGACGGCAGAGGACAGTGCCTGCTTCATGCCTCTGAGGCTATAAAACGGAATCAGAGAACTCTCCGGTGGCTCAGGGTTCACTACGTTGGTTTCCTTACATGGTTATAGAACGTCTAATGTGTTCTTAATGAGCTTCCATTTACCTATGCAAATAGTGGGGCACAGATGCCAGGAGACTGGGGCTCAGCAGAGGGGTGTGTCTCTGCATAGGGCTTGTGTTTCAACACCAGAGCTGCTGTCGCCAGAGCCGGCCCTGTTTGCCATCTCTAATAACCTCATGCCACAGCGTGCCTCTGTGTGCATGCTTGTGTCTACGTACGTGTGTGTTTGGGATCTCACCAAGCCACCTTGGCATGAGGGTATCTCCACCAGCCAGAGGTCCTGGTGGGAGTCACAGACCAGCTCCTGCCTTACTGGTTCTGCCCACTCCCATCTTGTGCCCACTCTCGCTGAGCACCGTGAGATCCAGTGCGAGTGGGGCAGAGGCTGTTGAACTTGGTGGTATCATGGGCTTGCTTGATCTACACAGCATTGTGAGTTTCATTTCTGGTATCCATGGAACACTTTCAGCAAAGTTTCTCTAGTATCTTGCCAAGTGACAAGACGTTAAAAGTACTGACTTCATCTCTCTCCTTTTCTCCCAAGGAGCTTCGTCCATCACAGCAAGAGATGAAGTGCTCGGACTGAGATGGTACAAGGTCTCTGAGTGTGTGGTTCTGGCATTGGGGCCAGCATGTTAGTCCATTTTGTGTTGCTGTAAAGGAATACCTAAGGCTGGGTGATTTATAAAGAAAAGAGGTTTATTTGGCTCACGGTTCTGCAGGCTGTACAAGAAACATGGCACCAGCATCTGCTTCTGGTGAGGCCTCAGGAAGCTCACAATCACGGTGGAAGGTGAAGGGGAGCAGGAGTGTCACTTGGTGAGAGGGGAAGCAAGAGAGAGAGAGAGAGAGAGAGAGAGAGAAGGAGGTGCCAGACTTTTAAAAAACTAACTCTTGCTGGGCGTGGTGGCTCATGCCTGTAATCCCAGCACTTTGGGAAGCCAAGGAAGGAGGATTGCTTGAGCCCAAGGGTTCAAGACCAGCCTAGGCAACATAGTGAGACTCCCATCTCTACAAAAAATTAAAAAATGAACTATTTGTGGTGGTGCACACCTGTAGTTCCAGCTATTTGGGGGGTTGAGGTGGAAAGATCACCTGAGCCCAGGAGGTCAAGGTTGTGGTGAGCCATGATTGTGCCTCTGTACTCCAGCCCGGACGACAGAGCAAGACTCTGTCTCTTAAAAAATAAAAATAGGCCGGGCACGGTGGCTCAAGCCTGTAATCCCAGCACTTTGGGAGACTGAGGCGAGAGGATTGCCTGAGTCTGCAGGTTCGAGACCAGCCTGAGCAACATGGTGAGACCTCATCTTTACAAAAAAAAATTATCTGGGTGTGGCACGCACCTGTAGTTCAGCAACTTGGAAGGTTGAGGTGGAAGGATCGCTGGAGCCCAGCAGGTCAATGCTGGGATGACTGTGAGCGTGGGACTGTGACTGAGGGAGATTCCAACTCAAAAAATAAATAAATAAAAACTACCAGGTGTGCTGGTTCAAACCTGTAATCCCAGTACTTTGGGAGGCCGAGGTGAGAGTATTGCTTGAGCTCAGGGGTTTGAGACCAACCTGGCTAACTTGGTGAGACCTCATCTCTACAATATATTTTAAAAAAAATTAGCTAGGCATGCTAGCGCTTGCCTGTAGTTCCAGCTGGTTGGAAGGCTGAGCCCAGCAGGCCGAGACTGCAGTGGCCATGAGCATGCCACTGCACTGCAGCCTGGGTGACAGAGTAAGACTCTGACTCCAAAATAAATAAATAAATAAATAAATAAATAAATAAATAAATAAATAGATTTCTATACACTAGAAATGAACAATTTAAAAAAAGAAAACAATTCTACTTATGTTAGCTTCAAAAAGTCCCATAATTCAAAACAACAAAACAAAACCGAAAAACTTTGCATTAACTAATAAAGTGAGAGCTCACTCATTACCATGAGAAAAGCACCAGGGCACTCATGAGTTCTTCTGCCCTCGCCCCAAGCATCTTCCACTAGGCCCTATCTCCAACATGGGGATCCCATTTCAGCTTGCAATTTGAGGAGACAAACATCCAAACCGTACCAGCCGCATCTTCACCATCTCAGAGGAGTCACTTGTGGGCCTCTGGCCTTTGGCGCCACACCAGGCACTGTCCACAGGGAACTAGCTGCACAGGCCCCTCTCCTCCTTTCCAAGAACTCTTAGAACATGTACAGGAACAAAAACCTATCTGGAAACATGTCTGGCCTCATGTGCTTCCAGGCCTGCCTTCCCTGGCATCTCCTTAGCGCTGCTTGGCCGCCATGTTCTTTCTCTTCCAGTAGCAGATGGAGCTGCTTGGGAAGTCTCCATGGTCACCACTGAGAACAGGCTGTCTGCCTCCAGCCGGCCTGCCCCACAACCTGGTGGGAAACAGCTGCTTCTTCTGCAGAACTGCAGATGCTGTCGGGTGAGGCCCTTCTGGTGCTTCCTGGAGATGCCACAGCTGTAACAGGCCCTTCCCACTCCATGTGCCGGGCCTCCCCAGGGCCCAACACAGCGCACTTTCTCTCTGTGCCTGAGGACTTGTCCACTGTGAACCAGTGTGGCTTCTTTCTGTTAGCCCAGCCCAGCAGGGATCTACTGGAGAGAGGGCTGTATGAGGTAATGATGGCAGGAGCACAGTGGGTGGATGACAATGGGGTCTTTGGTCCTGACACTCACTTAACAGTTAGGAGACATAAATTACCTTGTCTCGTAGGTCTCAGTTTCACAATGTAACCCAAAACTATTTGTACCTCCTAAAGCTATTGAAAAAAACAACAAAAGTTAAAAAATGGAGACGGATAATAAGACGTATGTTAAAGATCACGACATCACTTTGTGGGTTTGGCTGTCGGCATGGCCCCCATCTGTGGTCTTGCAGACAGATTTTTATTACACGTGACACTATCCTTACGCAAGGATTTTGCAGATTCAGTTCCTTAAAATGTTGTGCCAGATCCTTCAGCAAAATTGAAGTCTGCTGCATCTGCTATGTGCCTCTTAGTCACTGACTTTGGTAATTTGACGACAGAGAAAACCCCCTCTGGTGGAGTTCTGCTCTGACAGAGGAAGTCGGCTCCTTCCCTCCTCTGAACAGGTTTTTTTTTTTGTTTTTTGTTTTTTAACTTTGTGTTTTATTCTTGAATTTGGAAAATACAGCATTGATGCCAGCTGCAGTAGGCAGACTGCCTCCAGTCCTTTTTAGAGCAAGACAGGAAATAAACAAATAAATACATTCATCCATACATAAATACTTTGGGCAGATGCTTCCAGAAAGGATCAATAATACCTATGTGTGTTTTCCTCCAAATAAAGGGATAAGCAGATTGTTACAGATGACTTCACTCGGTGCTGGGAGCCCAGCCCAGCTGTCTGAGCTGTGAAACCATGGGCAGGTCTTCTTTTTAGAAGTTTCCTCACTTTTAAAAAGAACACAGCCTAAATAACCTCTGAGTTGCCCTCTCTGGCTTAGAAGTTCATGCATTCTTTGAACAAATGTCTTTTGTACGTGCTGGGGATATAGCCATGAATAAGTCACACCCAAACTCCTGGCTTTGAGGAACCCCAAATTATAGCTCTGCAGTTTGGTTGTTCATTCATTCAGGAAATAATGACTGAGCCCCTACTGTGTGTCAGGCATAGTGACAGGCACTAGGGGACAGGGGTGGACCACATAGAAGTAGGCCTTAGCTGGGCTCGGTGGCTCAGCCTGTAATCCCGTACCTTTGGGAGGCTGAGGTGAGTGGATTGCCTGAGCCCGCGGGTTCGAGACCTGCCTGGGCAGCAAGACCTCATTTCTACAATAAATCAAAAAAATCAGCCGGGCATGGTAGCGCATGCCTGTAATTCCGGCTACTTGAAAGGCTGAGGTGGAAGGATCGCCGGAGCCCAGCAGGTCGAGGCTGCGGTGGCCGGGAGCGGCCACTGCACTCCAGTCTGGGCGACAGAGTGAGACTCCAACTCAAAACAAAAACAAAAACAAAAACAAAAAAGAAGTAGGCCTTACTTGTGGGGAACTTGCAGTCTGATAGAGAAGAAGGAATGACGGCCATTGCCTTGCTAAGCTATGGTGTGGCCATGTGCTCTTTGAGCTATGGCCAGGCCATGTTTTCTTAAGCTTTGGCCCCTTCCCCTACCTTGGGGAGGTGAATCTCCGCTTTCTCGCTCTCTAAATTACTAAGTAAACTATATTTTCCAATCTTAAAAAAAAAAAAGGAATGACAATACAGAGTCCTTGTCGCATGGTGATGGACAGAGAGAAGGGTACCATGGGAGCAGAGTGGAGGAACCAGCCTGTCCGAGGGTCTCCCTGGGAGAAGTCTGAGCTGAGAGGAAGGCAGAGGAAGAGGGGACGGGAGGATGTTCCCAGCCCAGGAAGAGCCTCTGGGAAGCTCTGAGGTGAGAATTCTTGTGCTTGAGATGCTGAGAAAAGTCTGAGGTAAAGGGACCTGGGAGAGTGAGGGGCCGTGGGTGCGAGGGACTGGAGACTGAGGCAGGGGACAGTTCCCCAGAACTTTGTAGGCTTAGAAGTTTGGATGCCAGACCAAGGGCCTCTGGGACCCCTCAGAGTGTAGGGAGCCCCCAGTGGCAGACACAAGTCCAGGTGGGAGTCACAGGCTCAGAGTCTTCCTCAGTTGGTCCAGTTCCCCCTCCATTCTCACCTGGGCCCTCAGTGCCTTCGGGTCCATTGGGGCACCTTTTATATCTCGCCTCTCTTGATAACCTCTTCACCCCCAATTTCTTTCTTTCTTTCAGTCTGCACACCCAGACTGGAGTGCAATGGCCGCTCCCGGCTACCGCAGCCTCGATCTGCTGGGCTCCGGCGATCCTTCCGCCTCAGCCTTCCAAGTAGCCGGAATTACAGGCATGTGCTACCACGCCCGGCTGATTTTTTGATTTATTGTAGAGATGAGGTCTTGCCAAGTTGCCCAGGCGGGTCTTGAACCTACGGGCTCAGGCAATCCACTTACCTCGGCCTCCCAAAGTGCTGGGATTACAGGCTGAGCTACGGGAGCCCAGCCTAATTTCTTTCTTTGAACCATTGTTTCCATGTTTACAGGGTTTGCGGCATCCAGGGTGGTTAACAGCATGTAGAAGGCCTTTTATAATCCACAGTCTTCTTTTTCCAGAAAGCATGTGTTTTTTTCTGTGTATTTTCCTTGAAGTCCTGACTGAGGGTTTGCTGGAACCTTCTCTTTGGTGGGAAGTTCATACAGGAGCTGAATTGAGGGACTGACCATGAACCATCTCCAGCCCAACACCAGGAAGGACCCACAAACATGTCCTATGCTTTGACTAAAGAGCCTATGCTCAACTGTAACCACTCTGCACTTCAGTAATCTTGGAATAAACATCTCATTTAAAAATTAATATGTGACCGGGCGTGGTGGCTCAGCCTGCAATCCCAGCACTTTGGGAGACTGAGGCGAATGAATTGCCTGCGCCCACAGGTTCAAGATCAGCCCAGGCAACTCGGTGAGACCTCATTTCTACAATAAATAAAAAATTAGCCAGGTGTGGTAGCGTGCGCCTATAGTTCCGGCTACTTGGAAGGCTGAGGTGGAAGGATTACCGGAGCCCAGCAGGTTGACACTGGCGTAGTGGTGAGTGTGCCACTGCACTCTAGCCTGGGCGACGGAGTGAGACTCCAACTCAAAAAAACAAACAAATAAATATGTGGTTTTCCATATGCATCATGAGGTGGGAGGGGCTGGAGATTGAGGTAGAGGACAGTTTGCCAGAGTCCTATAAGCCTAGAAGTCTGGAGGCTGGACCAAGGGCCTCTGAGACCCCTCAGAGAGTGAGAAGCCTCCAGTGGCAGACCCGAATCTGGGTGGGAATCACAGGTTCAGAGTCTCCCTCGGCCAGTCCAATTCCCCTCCATTCTCACCTGGGCCCTCACTGCCTTCAGGGCCACCCCTGAAGTGGTGGCACCCAGAGGCACTCTTGCCCCTGAGCTTCAGCTGTACTAGCCAGCTGTGGCTCCTCAAACACTCCCTGTTGCCTCCCTCTCCAGGGCCTTTGCACATGCTGTGCTTCCCTGGGCGCACACTTCCCTTTGCTTCCTTTAGCCTGGCTTCCCCTTTCCTGCCTTCCTAGCTCAACATCCCTTCTTCAGAGGTTTCTTATTGACCCATCTGGGCAAGACTGGTCTGTTTTTCTATTCTGCCATAGCTTCCTATGCTCTTCCTTCATAACACTCACTCTAGCTTGTAGTTACATATTTGGGAAGTGGTTTGATCAGTACCTGTCTCTGCCTCCACCCCCACTAGGCTCCAAGTCTTCTGAGAGCAGGAGCCATGCCTGTTTGAGTTGCTGTTGGATCTAGAGCACAGAGCACAGTGCCTGCCCGGCAGAGGGCTTCACAGACATTTGTTGGATGAACAAACTATCACGAAGCACCATTTCCTAGCCCTTTTGGGTGTGCTGTTTGCCATCAGGGGCCTCAAATACGAAAAAGTCATTCTCCATACTCCCCTTTGATAGCTTTCTGGCCAGTGCTTTCGTGAGACAAGTGCCCCTAGACAACGTGTTTTAGTCCACATTTGACAACAGTTCTGGACAAAAGGGAGATGGATGGAATCTTGGGGGACAGGGAGCTCAGCACTCTAGGTAAAGATCAGACATTTTGGTAAGGAGCTGGGAGTTTAAATCTATTGTAGCTAAGATAGTACTCATCAAATATCCACGTGCTTCCTGTATCTGCCAGCTTCCCTGGGAATGACAGTAGGTTGTGTTCCAGGCTCCCTCTGTTGGACCATAACTGGATGCGACAGGAGCCATGTCCACGCAGAGACAGTTAAGATGCATGTGCCTTTTCCATCTCTCTCTTCCCTTTCCTTGATGACCACGTGTTCCACAGGACATAGCTGCTAGATGGGGCAGGGCATCCTGACATGCACCAGCCTATTTGTGAACAAGGAAGAAATCTTTAAGCCTTCAGGTTTAAGATTAGTCTTAAGATTTCAAGATTTAGTTGTTACTGTAGCATATTGTAAACTATCCCGACTAATATTCTTTCACCATATTAAACCTTCCTCGTGATTCAGTTTTCTCAAAAACAAAATATTTATTTCCTTTTAAATTTATACCTACTAAACAGATGGCTGCAGACATTCTGGGACTTGTATTAAGCATTCCAGGCATCTCACCAGTGATTTTCAGACACCACCGCTCCTGCCAACATTTGGTTGTATTGGTCTCTTGATGTAGCTCCCTCCCCCTCCTCCAGGAACAATATTTCATATTAAGTGAATGTCTTCCAGCCCTTGGTGACATTTCTGACAGCTTAGAGAAGAGGGGTTCTGCTTGGCAGATTTCTGGAGTGTCTTTTATCTCTTCTGGCTTCTCCCAGGTGATCTCGGGGCAGAGAACATGTGCCTCCCTCTCAGGCCCTTCAGTAGACTCAGAATTGAAAGGCTCAGACCCTGAGCAGACAAAAAGCTCCCACACAGACAAACAGTCATTGATAGGTTAAAGGAGGCTCCTGTCTCTAGTAGCTGCTGAGTAAGTCCAGCTGCTTCTTTCTCTTTGTCCCTGGAGAGTCCCTGGGGAAGTGTCAGGATCCCTGCTGGGGAGGAAGAGGCTTCCACTCAGGTACTAGAGCTAGTGTCAAATGCCAGATTCTGTTAGTGCTGAAGGTGGCCTCTGGCTTGCCTCAGAGTCTCATCCACCTTGGAAAAGCCACCACAATGACCTCATCTGTAGAACCAGGTGTGTGAGTGGGGCTGAGGGGTAGGGCGCTCAATAGTTTTCAAACCCCTGACCCTCAGGGATGGAAAGGATGGGTCATGGAGGCAGAGGACACTGGCTTCCTTTGCCTGAAAAACCTGTATTCATACATTTTATTTATGTTGTGAGATAATTCATTGAGGGCTTAGCCCACCTATGAATTCCTGCTTTGTTCCGACTGCCATGATAGACTCCAGAGAAGGAGGTGAGCTTTTTCTCTCCCGTTATTTTAAGGAAGTAGCCAAACTTTCCCATTTAGAATTCTGGCCTCCTTGCTCCAGGGGTTTGTGAACCACTTCTGAGTTTCAGGACAAGAAAGCCACACACAGGGACCAAGCTAGGTTTTGTTGGGGGTGGGGTGCTAGTACTGGGGGAGAGGAGAGAGAATCTGCTACTGAGAGAGAGTCTGGTCCTTGCCGGGAGTGAGGGACTGGAGGGGCCGGTGAAGGGTGGAGGCCTGCGCCTCGCCTGCTGAGGCAGTAGTGGTGGGTGGTTGGCAGCTGTGTTTTTGGAGGCCAGTGTTGTAGCCTTGAGAATCGCCATGGGTGGGTCTCTGTCACCAAGTATGTGCCAATGAATAGAATAACCAAAAGGGGCATTTCTGTGTCTCCCTGAGTAGCAGGGTCTAAGAGATAGATGAGGGGTGAGGGAGGGTGCTCCTCCCTGTTATAAGGAGCAGTAGATATAGGGCCTAAGGGTAGAATCCACTTCCTGGTGACCTAAGGAGTGGGCTGGGAAAGAGGCGGCCCCAGGGACTGGAGATGATTAATATTGGGCTTCTTGGTTGCCATGATGGGTAGAAGCTTGGGCAAGATTTAATGCACTTTAGAAGAAAAAAGGAATGCGAGTGGTGGCAGAAGATTTACCTGATCTGGTCACACGAGGGATATGCCCACAACAGCAGTCACACCCAAGTGTATACATGAGTTGGAGGTGTTTATGTGCCTGGTCACGTCAGGCACAGGTATAAGGGGCCTCCCCAGAGTCTGCCCCAGAGTCTGCCCCACTGACTTGCTGACTCCTGTTCTCTGGAACTTAAATCCAGATCAATTGCTTGTTTTCTTGTGCTCAGGGGTAGATTTACTGGGAACTGATGAGGCGTAGGCTTCAGGCCCTGGGAGGCACTGTGGAGGGCACAGAGTGCTCCAAGGGAGAGGGAGGATTTCTACAATGGACAGTCTGACAAGTTGCTGAAAGGGATCTTAGCAGAAAAGGTCCTGAATCTCCAAGGCTCCAATAATAATTTGTTGGCATTTCTTACCTTATTCTAAATAAATGCTCTTTCACACTTAATTTTATATTAGTCATTCTGTGTTCTTTTGCTTACAGCAAGCATAAAGACAGTAGAGGCTACAGGGGTCTCAGATCTACTCCCACTTATGTGAATACACCTGTGAGTCAGAATATTTATTTGCAATAACCAGAAACTGGACAGCGATGTGTCCAGAAGCCCCCAAACATACCCTGTACTTTACACCATTGGTGATTTTGTTCTGTCTATCCACACAATGGAAATTTCCTTCCCAATCCTTGTGATGGGTCAAAGTCCAGGTCAAAGTCAGTTACACCTGAAGCTTTTCTGCTGAGGGTTAGCCTGGCATGATTTTCCCCAACTTTGAACAATCCTTGGCATTTTATTTTTTTATTTTTGAGTCAGAGTCTAACTCTGTCACCCAGGCTGAAGTACAGTGGCACAATCATGGCTCACCACAGCCTTGACCTCCTAGGCTCAAGCGATCTTTCTGCTTTAGCCTCCAAGTAGCTGGGACTACAGGCATGTACCATCACGCCCAACTAGTTTTTGATTTTTTCCTCTAGAAATAAGGTCTTGCTATATTTTCCAGGGCTTAAACTCCTGAGCTCAAGGAACCCTCTCTTCTTGGTCTCCCAAAGAGATACAGGCATAAGCCATCATGCTTAGCCTGGGTATTTTCTTTAAAATTCATTTAGTAAGTGCACATGTACAACTTTATGATATTTTTTTCTGTTGTTTGTCTTGAAATGAAACTTCAGTACCATTTAACTTCAATTTAACTTTTCACATACATATTTTGTCCTATCTCCCCCAAATCAGTGTAAGCTCCTTGAAGACAAGGGCTACTTTTACAAAAAGAACTTTGTGTTTTCCACAGAGCATGACTTGTGGTGAACACCTCAACACATATCCATTGGCTTATTTGAATAATAATACCTATCATGTTTTCAAAGTTTTAAGAATTTAATATCTGTTCAATTAAAAATGACAGAATGGATATTTTCTCTGCTTTATATAATTAAAAAATTCAGCCAAGACAAAGCACAGGTTGGAACCAGAATTAGACCATTGTTCCAAGGTAAGACAATTATCAACCATTTTATATAAACGATTCCATCTTCTTTTTAAGTGGAAATTTTTAGCAAGTTCCTTTCTAACTGGTCCTGTTTATCAGAAAGCCTTCTCTTCTGGCTACCCTGAATCCCCTGTTTTGATTTGAGATTTATCTGCATTCTCTCCGCACCACTGGAGATACCTTTTCAAAATATCAACCATGCCAGTCCCTTGCTTAAAACCCTCCAATGATTCCCCTTTGAGTTGAAAGATATCCAGTGTACTCCATGACTTACCACCCTGCTAAGCTGGCCCTGCCTGCCTCTCCAACCATTCCTGCCCTCCTTTTCTCTTTACTGCTCGAGTCACACAGTGACTTTTCTTACACTTCCTGGGACACACTGAGTGCTTCCTGCCTCAGGGCCTTTGCATGTGCAGCCAGTTCCTCTGCCTGCTATTTATCTGACTCATTATCCACTTAAATATCACCTTCTCTAAAGGGTCTTTTTGATGACCTATCATAAGTAGGCCCCTGCTCTTCCAGACTCTATCACAGCGCTGCATTTATTTTCTAGACAGACCCTTTCACTGGCTAATATAATTTTAAATTATCAGTTGCTCTAGCTGTTTATAGCTTCTGGAACCCCATGAGATATAAGTTATATGAGGCAGGGACCCTGTCTGTTTTGTTCACTATTAACCCTGGTCCCATTCCTACCTGTCACATGGCAGGGCTTCAATATGTTATAGCCTGACCAGGTTCTTATGCCCACAGTCCAGAAAAACCAAGACTGATACAGCTGTTACAGTACAGAAAGAATTTAATATCACAAAGCAGCTGAGTGAGGAGGATTGGAGATATTTCTCAAATCTGCTTCCCCAAGAATTCAGAGGCTAGGATTTTTAAAGGGAATTTGTTGATTGGTTGGAGGTGATGTCATGGAGGAGTGTCAAAACTTCATGCAGCAGAGCCACTTTTTTTGCGGCGGGGGTCATAGGATCAGTGGATCCAGAGTTTTTGTACGTGTTCTGGGTCTCAGCCGGGCCTCAGATTCATCAGAGTGCAAATTCTTTGGGCAGTAAGCCATCACAGAGTTATGAGGGAGGTAGGGTCCCTGGAGATGGCGCCCTTCCACTGTCTGATCAAACTTTGGGATGTCATTAGGAGATCTGTGCAGTCTTAGGTTCAGTTGTTTAAGGAAAGTAAGATCATCAGCCTCAAGGGCAGCTTCCCTCTCCCAGGGGGTCAGAACATGAAGATAATCGATGGCTTTTTATTGAACTGAAAGCCGACTTAGAAACAACAGATTGGTTAACTTCTAACTGTAAACCTACCTTGGCAGGCTCAGGTCTCTTTTACAGTTTTTAACTTGCGACCCTACATTAATTTTATATAGGTGATTTCAGTCACATATTTGTCAACTGGAAGACAGAAATATTTAATTTGTGGACCTTAGGGTCAAGGAGAGCTCAGACCTCCCCCGTCAGGGTTTGGTCATAAGAGGCTGAGTTTGGAAGTCCTTGCCAGGAGGCTCTCTGAAGACAGGTGCTCATCTTTGGGTCCCTCAGCTGGCATGGCTGGCAGGACAGGGGTCTCCTTTTCTCTCTGTTCTGGGCCCTGTCCAGATACTCACAGAGTCATGAAGCAGTCCTTGCACCCTTCTCTTGGGCCTCTGCCTATCAGGTTTGAGGAGGCCAGCAGGGAGTGGGTGGGCTCCAGGCGCTGCTTGTGTGGCTGGGGAAGTGAGGTTTGGGAGGACCCGTCTTTTCCCGAGGCCTCCAAGGGTGAGCATGCACCCCTCAGCCGGGCCCACGGAAGAGATGTGGTGGATTGTTTTCTCAAGGGAGGTGGAGATCACTCAGGGAGATGAGACCAGATGAGATTTTAAAAGAAGTCATTGTGGGAAGCAACAGGAAACGGCCCATTTCAGGGTCCGGGGTCTCACCTGGGAGTCAGTGGATAAAAGAACGATCTAGTCGCTAGAGAAAGGGAAATGAGCTTCTGAGGTTTTTTTCCAGCTGCTCAGCTATAATACCATCCAAGAGCTGACCTTTAATGTGGGCGCGAGAGGCCAGCCTGCTGGGACAGACCAAAGAAATCAAGCCAAGAGATACTGATGGCAAAGCTGAGCCAGCCAAAGGTGGAGCAGAGCGGCCAGGGGCACAGGATGGCAGAAAGGGCAACCAGAGAGTAGAAATTGAAAAAGAAGGGCAGTCAAATGTTAGAAATGAGACCAGGGAGTGGAGAGGGCTTTTGTGGGGACTTGCAAACGGTGGGATCCACACTAGGCCTGAAACCCATTGGGCAGATCCAAGGGCGGACTTGAAGGTAATACAATCCACCCAGGGAACTGGTAGTGCCAGGAGAAGGACAGGCGGGAGGGGTATAGAAATTGTCACTTTTCACCCCACCACCCTCCTAGAGCAGGATGACAATGATGCCTGGGGCTGCGGGGTAGTAAGTGTCACATAACTTTAAAGTACGTTCAGTGACACTTGGCAAAGTCTATTTTATTTTAGATTCATGGGGTACATGTACAGGTTTGTTACATAGGTCTATCGTGTGATGGTGAGGTTTGGGCTTCTAATGAGTCCACCCCCCAGGTAGTGAACATGGTACCCAATGGGTGATTTTTCAGCGCTTGATCCTCCCCAGTGATGGTTGCTCCCATCCTTCTGTCTGTGTGTACCCAGCGTTTAGCTCCCACTTATAAGTGAGAACATGTGGTATTTGGTTTTTGTTTCTGTGTTAATTTACCTAGAATAATGGCCTCCAATAGCATCTATGTTGCTGCAAAGGACATGATTTCATGCTTTTTAATGGCTGTGTAGTATTCCATTGGTGTATATACCATATTTTCTTTATTCAATTCACTTTTGATGGGCACATAGGCTGATTCCATGTTTCTGTTATCATGAAGAGTGGACAAAGTCTATTTCATGTAAATGGCCTAATTCAAGCCTATAAGGAACGTATCACCATCTTCATTTCCTAGGTAAGTCCTGGAGAAGCTGAATGAATTACCCGAGGTTTCTGGCTAGTTAGGGCAGAACCAGGACTGAAGTCAGGTTTTCTGATGCTGAGATCAAGCCTTGGTCCTTTCCACTAAGCCCTAGAGGTGTTTGTTTAGCTTTGCAGGGCGCTGGATATAGCCTCCCCACACCCTCTCCTGCCTCCCTTTCAGGATTCTCCTCCTCTTCCTTATTTCCAGTCAAATCCAGGTACTGAGAGCCTTCAAGAGCCCAAGTCTGTGCAGGTTCTGCTGCTTCATTCCATCACCTCATGAGGTGATCCTTTGTACCCTGTACCAGTCCCCCAAAAGGCCCAGAGGCTGTGGCATTTGGGGAAAAACAAGACAGCAGTCTCTGGAATACAGAATTCTCTCCCAGTTGTGCCGTCAGAGGAAGGAGAACTTGTATGTTTGTAGAAAGTGACTGATTCCACTGAACCACCTTCAGGCCTAGGAAGATGGACCACTGGCTTGACTAAGATGGTATTTCTCCTTGTCTGAGAGAGGTTGTGATCAATTGTACTAATGGCCTCCATTCTTCTTCTTCTTCTGTGTATCCATTCTATCCATTCCCTTTACCATGTGACTTTTTAAAAAATCTTTTGTGAGTTGGAACCTCACTCTTGTTGCCCATGTTGGAGTGCAGTGGCACACTCATGGCCACCGCAGTCTCAACCTGTTGGGCTTAGGTGATCCTTCCATCTCAGTCTTCCAAGTAGCTGGAACTACAGATGCACGCCACCACGCCTGGCTAATTTTTGTGATTTATTATAGAGATGAGGTCTTACCAAGTTGCCCGAACCCTTGGGCTCAGCAATCCTCTCACCTCGTCCTCCCAAATTGCTGGGATTACAGGCTGAGCCACCGTGCCCGGCCACTATACGACTTTTTAATTTTATTGTCTTATTTCTTGAACCTAAGATTAGTCACATGACTTGCTTTGGCCAATAGAATGAGGCAGAAATGACAGTGTGCAATTTCCAGCCTGGACTTTGCTGGAAAACACAAGGTCTATTGTGTGTTTCTGTTGCTCACTTGCTGTCTCTATGGAAAGAACATACCTGGGCTGCCCACAGGATACTGAGAGGAGAAGGATGAGAGATATGTGGGGCAGAGTTGTCCCAGGTGAGGTACCTGGCCAAGTGGCCTAGAGAGGGCCTCCCCATTCCCCGCAGGTCTACAGATGCCTAGGAGAGCTCCGCCTACACTCCAGCAGACACATGAGCTGTGATTGTTTAATTTTGAGTGCCACTGGGGTTTTGTGGCTGTTTTGCAGAAGTCTACTGATAATAGGTGACACAGACAGAGCCAGTTTAAGAGTTAGCCAAGTACCAGAAACCTGGAAAAACTAGCTACATATATATGTAGAAAGAGAAAAAAAGTAAGGAAGTTGGTTGATCAAGCCTTCGCTCAGGAAGGGATTTCGGTTTCTGAACCTACCCCTCTACCTGGCAGATAGAGTCTGAGTCCCAGAGAGGTAAAGCTGCTTGCTCCAGTCACACAGCTGTTTTGAGTCAGATCTGTTTCTTTCGCCACTTCCTGTAAACTTGCCTGCCTCCTTGTGTAGCTCAGATGGGCACATCAAGCTGGTAAGGGCCAGAGAATGTGAGTGAAGGTCCAGGGTGAGGTGTGCTTCACAGCCACGCTCTTAACCTCTGTACTTTGCTGCCCCTTGGCCTTTCTCCGCATGTCCCTCTAGGGCCTGAGAGTGAATAAACAGCCGTAGAGCAGGAGGCAGACCCCAGTGTGACTCTTCCACCTTTCTAGAAGGGTTTCCTGGATATAAATGGCAGCGAGCTTCCAATCCCGAGGTCAATTCTGAACTCTGCAGTGCCAAATGGGTTGTGTTCCCAGAAAACCATGACATAGCACTGGGCCTATTTGGGCAGTTGGCTTATACTCCAGGCACTGGCACTGCCCTGTGCTGGAGGCTGAGAAGCAGCACCTCTTTTTATGCCAGCCACAGAACAAAACAAGTGGCTTGGGTCTTTCTGTGCTGTCAGATTCATCTCTCGCACATCTGTGCCAACCCCTGACAGGCAGCCAGATATGAGTTTCTATGTGCATCTGTGTGTATATGCATGTGTGAGTGAGAGTATGAGTGTGTGTGTGTGTGTGTATGTGGGGAGTGAGACTTGGGTAAGACAATTCCAGGGACAATATATATACATATATTTAGACACATATATATCATACACACACATATATTCACATATAGATATAGGCACACATATGACATATATACACATGTATACACAGACTATATACACATATATACATATACACACATATATACATATACACATATATACAAACATACACACACACACAGGACCTGTGATGCTCTCCTTGATTGCTGTTGTGTTCTTCCATAATTCTGTCCCAGGGTCTCTGTTTATCTCATTGCCTTTTTATGCCTTTCTTATTGGAAGTGTAGTAATTAGGTCTGTGCTGGGAGAGTCAAGATCACAGCCCAGTTAGGGGAGGAGGGGGCAGGTTGGAGCTCCCAGCAACCAGACTGGAAAAACCAAGCCCTACCTGAGCCCTGCTGCTCGGCCCCACCTGTCAGCCCGGGCTCTTCATCCTATTTCCAGATGTTAGAAGAAGTCCTCTGGGATTCCTGGGTTGGTTGACTAGTCAGGACAGAGAGCCGAACTTTAAACTGCTGAAGGGAGACTCCTGGTCCCCCAAGGAGCTTTGTGCTGAGGTTCTCTGGGCTGGCTGCACATATGAGAATCACCTGGGAGGTTAAAAATACCCATGCCCAGAACCTTCCTCAGACAATAGGGTAGGGCCTGAACTCATATATCTTCCCAGGTGAGACTCATGCAGCTGGTGCTGGAACTGCTGCTTCCAGAGATGAATCTTAAGAGCCACCCATGAGCACTTTGACCAAGTGATGCTTGGGACATCCTCGGATGGGACGGTTCTATGATTTAAGATGCTGCAGGTGGTAGGCTGAATAATGGCCCCCAAAGATGTCAGGTCCTAACTCATGGAACCTATAAATGCTATCTTGTTTGAGAAAAGGGTCTTTGCAAGAGTGATTAAATTAAGAATCTTAAAATGGAGAGACTAGCCTAGATTATCCAGGTGGGTCCTCAATGCCTTCACCTAAATCATTATAAGAGGAGGAGAGGGAGATTTCACACATACGGAGGAGAAGTGATATGAAAATGGGGCAGAGAGATTTGGAGATGCTGGTCTTGAAAACTGGAGTGATGTGGCCACAAGTCAAGGGATGCTAGAAATCACTAGAAGTTGGAAGAGGCAAAGACTGGATTTTCCCTTAGAGCCTCTGGAGGGAGTGTAGTCCTGCTGATGCCTTGATTATGGCCTAGTGAAACTGATTTTTGGCTTCTGGGATGGAGATAAATGTGTCATTTGTAAGCCATACAGTTCATGGCCATTTGTTATAGTAGCCACAGGAGACTAATACTTGAACTGTCAAGTGAATGCTATTTACCTCCATCTCGTAGCCCAGCACATGACCCACAGGAATGCAATCCATCAACCAACTGGTCAGCTAGTATCAACCAGGGGACCAGTTGATGCTAGATACCATGGCAACTACCAGGCAGGATGGGTGGTGATATAGTGCTTGGTCAGGATTAGGGTGGAGTCAGCAGATGGGGCTTGGTGTCCTTCATGGTTTTCACCTGATGCTCAAGAGAAACTTGAGCTAGAAGAGTTTAGGCAGGGAGGGGCTGGAAGAAAGAGGATGGATTCCCCAGAGAGAATAGCAACTCGTTTGGAGATAGGTGTATGCCAGAGATTTGGGGGAAACAAGTACACAGACAAGCTTGGCTGGAGACAAGATTTTACATAAGAGGGTTTTTAAACTTGTGTGCTGAATTGCTGGTGGGGTAGTGCCAAGAAATCTGTATTTAATACAAGCTCCCTGGGTTATTCTCATTTAGATGATTCACTGATCCCATTTTGAGAAACACCGAGTTTGGGGATCATTGAGATAGGAATTGGCAAGAGTGGATTGTAGTCAAACTGACTTTACTTTTTAAAAATGGCAAAATTTAAAATGTTATTTGTTTTACTACTCAGCATTTCTTTTGTACCTGTACCACACCTTAAATTTTTATTTGTCTCAAAGTAATTTATATGCATACATTTAAAAATTAAAAATGACTGAAGAGATTATAATGAAAATGATCAGTCCCCATCTTCCTATCTCATATCTCAGAGGCAACTTCTTCCAGCTCTTTTAGCTATTTATTCTGGCTTTTAGCCTCCATATTTTTAAATGACATTTCCTGATATTTCAACTTGGGCTGTTATCTATAAACGTTCCCCTAAGGTTGATGACTAACTTTTCCATTCATGTCTTGTCCCTCTCAATATATTTCCCTCCATCTTCTTTCAGTAGCTTTTCATAATTTTTGATTAAGTAAAAACCAGTGCTTAGATTTCTTGGTAAAATTGTTTAAAACTAATCCATTTAGTGTATTATGATTACATCTTCTCTATTATATAACTAAGTTGTCTCTGGAAGAAGAATTTTAAAAAAATTTTAAATTATTAATTTAATTTTTTATTTTAAAGATATGGGGTACATTTCAGGGTTCAGTAGACGAATGTGCATTATGCAGATCCCCTTGTTGATGAGGTGTGCCTCCTTCTCCCTCGGCAGAATCCCACTACTACTAATCCTGATCCCCACCCCCTGGCAATTTCCCACTACTCACAATCCTTTTCTTGTAGTATTACAATAATTGTTCAAGGTCCACTTATGAGTGAGAACATGTGATACTCGGTTCTTTGTTTCTGTGATAGATCACTCAGTATTATAGACTCTAAGCCTATCCAAGCTGCTGTGAAGTTCATAATTTTGTCCTTCTTTATGGCTGCATAATATTCCATTGTGTACATGTACCACATTTTTTTAACCCAGTCCTCTTTCAATGGGCACCATGGTTGTTTCCGTGTTTTTGCTATTGTAAACAATGTTGTAATAAACATGTGTGTGCAGGTATTTTTTTCTTGGTGTGATTTGAGTTCTTCCAGGTATATTTCCAGTGGGGGATTGCAGGGTCATATGGAAGATCGATTTTTAGACCTTTTAGGAATCGCCAAACTGTTTTCCACAGAGGTTGTACTAGTTTACACTCCCACCAACAGTGTAGAAGTATTCCCTTTTCCCTGTATGCTCTCTAGCATCTGTTGTTTTTTGAGTTATTGGTGATGGCCATCCTGACTGGAGTTAGGTGGTATCTCAGTGTGGTTTTAATTTGCATTTCTTTGATGACTAGTAAGGCTGAGCACTTTTTCATGTATCTGCTGGCTGCTTGTATGTCTTCTTTTGAGAAGTGACTATTCATATCTTTTGCCCATTTTGTAATGTGCTATTTGTTTTGTTCTTTTCAGCATATTTGAGTTCCTTGTAGATACTAGATGTTAGCCCTTTGACAGATATACAGTTGGCAAATATTTTTTTTCCAGTCTGTGGGCTGTTTCGCTGCTCTCTTGATGGTTTCTTTGGCTTTGCAGAAGCTTGTCAGTTTGATGAGGTCCCACTTGTCTATCTTATCTCTTATGGCATGGGCACTTGGAATTTTGATCAGGAATTGGTTACCAGTTTCAATTTCCATAAGGGTGTCTCCTTCATTTTCTAAGATTTTTATAGTTTGAGGTTTTATGTTTAGGCCTTTGATCCATTTAGAGTTGACTTTGTATGGGGATAGGTAGGGGTCTTGTTTTAATATTCTGCATGTTGTCAGCCAGTTTCCCCAGCACTATTTACTGAATAGGTTCTCCTCTCCCCAGTGGTTGGTGGTGGAGGCTTTGTTGAAGATGAGTTAGTTGAGAAATTGAGGTTTTGCTTCTGGAATCTCTATCCTGTTCCATTGGTCTATCTGCCTGTTCTTGTACCAATACCAAGTTGTTTTGATTATTGTAGCTTTATAATAAAGTTTAAGGTCTGGGAGTGTGATACCTCCTGATTTTTTTTTTTTTCCTGAGGATTATTTTGGCTATTCATGGTCGTTTATGTTTCCATATGAATTTCTGTATTGTTATTTCCATGTCTGAGAAGAATGCTGCTGGTAATTTAATAGGTATTGCATTAAATCTGTAGATTGCCTTGGGTAGGATGGAGATCTTAACAATACTAATTTTTCCAATTCACGAGCATGGATTATTTTTCCATTTGTTTTTGTCATCTTTGATTTCTTTGAGCAGTGTTTTGTAGTTTTTGTTGTAAAGGTCTTTCATATCTCTGGTTAGGAAGATGCCAAGGTATTTCATTTTTTGTGGCTATTGTGAATGAGATTGTGCTTTTTATTTGGGTTTCTGTTTGTTTATTGTTGGAGTATAAAAATGCGACTGTCTTTTGC